>NW_019154167.1:4943444-5006923 GCF_002288905.1 Enhydra lutris kenyoni | reverse complement strand
GGCTCTCTGAGGTCTAGATGCTTGCTGGCTTTCACTTGTCAAACAGATACTCTTGTTTCATTTTTTCCTTCCCTACCCTCCATGACCCCCTGCCCTGCCTCTCCATTTTCTCTTTTCATCTCCATACCTCAGATAGTGTTTGGTGCAGGGTAGACCCTGGATGAATATTTATTTACTACTATGAAAATGATGGGCTTAAACATGCCTTATTTTACTAAGGGACCTGGGAGATTTCAAGTCATGAAAATAATACCTTTGAGAGATAAAGCTGTCTTCAAATATTGGAAGATCTATGTCATGTGAAACACTAGTTTTGAATGGCCCTAGGGCCAATCAGTGGAATTCATAAGAAGTCAAAATTTGATTCCATATAAGGAAGGGTGTGCCATCTTTGCAAATATGTAGTCATCTGCATTGTAAAATATTAAGTTCCCTGTCACCTGCAGTATTCCAACATTGATTCAATGATCATCTGTCAGGTATATTTGGTCAAAGTACTCAAGCATGGAATGGAATTTGGAAGAAATAACCTACGATTCTTGAAATAAGATTCTGTAGGGAAAATAAATATAAAGGGGAAAAGGAAAGAAAATGAACTGTCCATTCTAGGGAAGTAGAGTATTGGGATTTATGTTATCATGCACACTATATCTATATATGTCGTGTATGGAATCTTTATACTAGAGAATGGACTAAAAGGTAAATCCCTTATTTTTCTTCTTTTATGATCCAGTAAGTAATTTAGCCTCTTATGATATCTATGGGTTATCATTATAAACATTACTTCTCAGTATAACATTGAAATGTGCAAATGCCAGTTAAGAAACATCTGCCAGAATTTTAGATAAATCGGCTTTTACTACTGTAACTAGAGAAGTGTTCTAGAAGAAAAACAGTAAAAAGTGTGTCATGCAGAGAGATAATGATCCTCCAGCTCAATTTAGTAGTTTATAAAAAAATTTCACTGGGACAAAGAGCCATGACCATACAAAGAATAACACTGTAGATCAGGAAACTCACTTGGCTGAGATTTAGCTAATAACAAAAGCTAACAACTCCTATATAATTTAACAACAATTTTCACATTTGATTGCTAATGACTATTTTTCTTTTTCGATCTTCACATAAAAGGAACAAGGAGAATATGGGATTGAAGAACAGAATTTTAAAAATGTTTCTGTCAGGTATTTCTTTCCTTGTTCTTTTTATTAGGGACACTTACATTTTAGTTATTTGAGTAATTTTTAATCAGACTTTTTAAAGACTTGGGATGCTGACAATAACTAACCCCTTTGATTTCAATGATTTTCAGTAGACTTTGTTTATTCAGTAAGGCAAAATCTATTCGGGGAGGTATACCTACTCAGTAGTTCCTTCCTTGGGAGGAATAATAAGGGAATGACTGACTCTAAAGAAATCTACCCAGGCAAGAGCTGCTTGCTACTCTTGACTTCTCTCCCTACCACTATCTAAAGCTTAAACCCTGCTTTGTTTAGAACCTTTCCTTTCCTTACCCTTCTAGTTTCATTCCCCAACCCCCATCCCTATCTCTTCTGCATCTTTCAAACAACATAAGATGAATAAGTGCTGATGATCTATTGTACAGCATGGTTACTATAGTTAACAATAGTGTATTTTAAAGATTTTATTTATTTATTTTAGAGAGAGAGGGAGCATGATCACACAAGAGTGGGGTGAGCAGAGGGAGAGGAAGAATCTCAAGCAGACTCTCCGCTGAGCACAGAGCCCAGTGTGGGGTTCAATCTCAGGACCCTGAGATATGACCTGAGCTAAAACAAATATTTGGACGTTTAATCCACTGAGCCACCAGGGGACCCAACAATACTGTATTTTATACTTAAAAATTGCTAAAAAAGTAGAGCTTTCATGTTCTCACCATAGCAACAGCAGCAACAGCAAAATGATAATTATGTGAGGTGAAGGAGTAAACTAATCTTATTATACTAAGCCTTTTGCAATATATACATTATTGTATCAGGTCATCCCATTGTACACATTAAACTTGCACAATGTAGTATGTCAGTTATATCTCAATAAAGCTGGGGGAGAAATGAAAAAAAATAATCCTCATCCCAGACAGTGAGGCATCCTGAAAACAGCACCGGACTGAGAAGTAGGAGATGAATGTTCTAAAGCCTGATCTGGGGGTGCCTGGGTGGCTCAGGGGGTTAAAGCCTCTGCCTTCGGCTCGGGTCGTGATCTCAGGGTTCTGGGATCGAGCCCCACATCGGGCTGTCTGCTCTGCAGGGAACCTGCTTCTTCCTCTCTCTCTGCCTGTCTCTCTGCCTACTTGTGATCTCAGTCAAATAAATAAATAAAATCTTTAAAAAAAAAATAAAGCCTGATCTGTCACTTCAGGAATTTGTCTAATTTCTCTGGTCCTCATTTTTATTATCTATAAAAGAGGGGAATGGTTTACCTTATGTTAAAGTTGGTTCCAAAATTTGACCTAAAATAGAACACATACCATCATGCTTTCTGCACCTCACTGGAATCATCTTCCATCTTCCAAAATTCCGATAAGACTCTTGTTCGTTTTAAAGGGGGACTTTGCATTTATTAAACATCATAATCCTTTGCCAACTATGTCACAATAACCTGTGCTGTGAAGTTCTTTTTGATAATTTTTAATTACTAAACTCTGAGTCCATTTAAAATTCAGTGTAGAGGTGCCTGGGTGGCTCAATGGGTTAAAGCCTCTGCCTTCAGCTCAGGTCATGATCCCAGGGTCCTGGGATTGAGCCCCGCATCAGGCTCTCTGCTCAGCAGGGAGCATATTCCCTTCCTCTCTCTCTCTCTTTCTCTCTGCCTACTTGTGATCTCTGTCAAAAAATAAAAAATAAAAAAAATTCAATGTAAACAATGCAGTAATAGTCATGAAAAGAGAAAAAAAAATCTACTCTGGAATCTATTTTTATTCATAATGTGAAATAAATATACTAATATTGGATGGGGAGCAATGGATTAATATCTTGAAGAAAATAATTTTTTATGTACTCTGTGCCAAGCGCAGATTATTTCTGATGATCCTCACAAAAACCTGTTACAGAAGACAGTTTCTTCCTACACAGCTGAAGAAACTGAAGCTCAGCAAGTTTATGTAACTAGCCTAAGGTAAACACACCTATTTCATGGTAGGACTGGGATTTGAATCTTGGAGATTAAAGTGTATGTGTTTACAACACTGTCAATATACTAAATGCCACTAAATTACACACTTTAGAATGCTTAGTGTTGTTATGTAACTCTTACTTTAAAAGGCAAAAAAATTTTTAAAAATCAGAAAAAAATGTACAGATCTCCCTCCACTGACATTGAGGTTATGTCCTGATAAACCCATCATAAATAGAAAATATCATAAGAAAATGCATTTCCAACACCCAACCTACAGAACATCATAGTCTAGCCTAGCCTAGCCTACCTTAAACGTTCTCAGAACACTTAACATCAACCTACAATTGGGCAAAATCATCTCACACTAAGCATATTATAAAATAAAGTGTAGATTACCTCATGTAATTTATTGAATACAGTACTGAACATGAAAACCAGAATGGTTGTAGGGTACAGAATGGTCGTCAACGTATGGGTTGTTCACCATCATGATCTCATGGCTGACTGAAAGTCCTGGTTGCTGTCACTGCCCAGCTCATGAGAGTATCTATCACCTATTGCTAGCTTGGGAAAAGATCAAAATTCAAAGAATGGCTTCTGCTGAATGTGTCTCTTTTGCACTAGTGTAAAGTTGAAAAATCCTAAGTCAAAGCAATTTAAAGTCAGGATCATCTGTATGTGTTTACAGATTGTGTCAAAGTAACTAACAATATAGTAAATCACAGTATGGTAAACTGGAAAATGCCTAGGACTCGCTCTTGACTAGCCAACTCTGTGCCCTGGGACAAGTCATTTCACCTCTCCAGAATTCAGTTTTCTAGTCTATAAAATAAGGGAGAGGGAGACTACAGGGATGATTTCTAGGCACCCCTTCAGCTCTTCCAGTCTGTCCTCTACTTATTTTCTAAGGCAGAATATTACCTGGTTTTCATTGCCCTCTTGTGGGTGAAAGATGAACTGCAACTATCACTGTATTAGCACAAGATTTTGGAATAATCACCTCATTAAATCCAAATCAAACCAGGCATTTGGCATCATGCAGATAAAAAAACTGGATGAATGAATATTCTGCTTTCTATAATTTTTTCTGTTATGGTGACACAAGCTTAGACTCATAACCTTTCGAAATAAAAATAAGTACATAGTTTCATGTGGTCAGGAACAAAGGACAGATCAAGTAGACATTTTTCTCTCCCCTACCCACCCTAGTTTTCTGTTTTATTAGAACATGACCTTTTCAATAATCTGTACGTGTTTTTAAATGCTGTAAACAAAATTAAAAAGGAAGACATATGGGAGAGGATTGCAGAAAATCTACAGTATGGATAAGATCAAATGTTAATACCAATAATATATAAAAAAAGAGCTTCTAAAAATCAATAAGAAACAAAAATGATTGTTTCCCACCCCAAATGTGCTAAAGACCAGAATGGATTATTCACTCAAGAAAAAATGAAAATGGTCAATAAATGCTTGAACAACTATTTACTCTCAAAGGATGAAAAAGATGCAAATCAAAACATGAGATCATTTTTCATCCATCAAATTAGGCAAATGTGGTTTGAAAGGAAGATAATATTCAATGAATGATGGGGTGTTCAGAAAACTAGGCCTCTTATGCTACTGGTGTTTATGTAATTTGGGACAACTTTCTAGATGGTAATTTGTCAATGTATATTAAAAGCCACACAAATAGTCATAATCTTTGACCTGGAAATTTTACTTACAGAAAATAAAGATAGATGTGAATTAAGATGAGTGTTAGGGACATTCACTGCTGTTTTATAAAAGGAAACAGTTGGAAAACAATCTAAGTGTCTAGGAATAAGTGTTTGATTACATTTATTATGGCAAATCCTTCAATAGAATATTTTGCAAGCATTAAATATAGTATCTAGAAGAATATGCAATGACTTAGATGAAAGTCCAGTATATGTTAAGTATATGTTAATATTACAATTGGTATATGTAGAAAGATATAACTTTTATTATATAAATATATTAAAATTAAAGTCAGGTTACCTCATTTTAATATGATTACAGAAAACTTATTTTCTTTATCTCACTTTTCTGTTTCTTTTGGCCTTAGTTTTTTGTTTTATTATTATTATTATTATTATCACCACGAATGTATATAACTTCTGTACTCAGAAAAAAAACCCCTAAAGACAAAGTTTTAAAATTCTTACGGCTGACACTGTTTTCTCATTGGGAACAAATGGAAAAAGAGATGATTCAAAATTTATACCAACACTTGTTCACCTATAAGAAGACTCTATAATGAGCAATATATTACAGAACACACCCTTGGCTATGTTGATTTTAAGGCAGCCAGGAACAAAAAAAAAAAAGAGAAAAAAGAAGAGATGAACGTATCTCTTGGTTCCTCACAAATTCACCACAGGAAGGCATGATTTGTACTTTTACTCTAATCAATACAGCTAATATTGAATTAAGAGCTATTTCTTTCATTAAGGCAACATTTCTTTATCCATTTGATCAATCAATTAAGAAGCACAGCTTGGCTTGTCAGGCTAAAATTCAGGGGGGTTAGAGTGAGAACCATTACACATTTACCCATAATTCATAAAGCATGAAAGGAATTGACGGATTACTAAAAAATACACATACTTGTACTCACAAAACCCACCATTTGAAAAAGCACTTAAATATGGCTGAATCAAGATTCTCTATATTGCTTTGGAAAAGACAAAAGCTATTTATAAAGACACATAGATCACTGCAGCAGTTCCTATATGACTAAAGATGACAATTCCTTCACACCTTGAGCTGTGAAGATGCTTGCTTATTCTTACCGAAAGCACTTTAGTAACTTTTCACCCCCTCAAAAAAACCTCACACAAACATCACCACCTCTACCAGCAATATAAAAGTCAGATCCTTGTTCAACATTTTTGGAAACATATCAGTGAAGGGACATTTAAACATTTCTTGCATTCTTGAAATATACCTAGCTTCTATCATTATTCCTTCCTTCTCTTAAAGAGAAAGGAGTAAAGAATGAGGACTTCATTGGTGAAGGTAACCTGAAATAATTAAAAAGACAGCAAAAAACAAAAAAACAAACAAAAAAAAAACCTCACCTGATGTGATGGATATGTTAATTAGCTTGATTGTGGTGATGATTTCACAGTGTGTGTGTGTGTGTGTGTGTGTATATATATATATATATAAAATTGTCAAATTGATAGATATATATCAAATTGTATATGTCAAAATGTTACACACATATATATGTGATATATATCTAATTGATATATATCAAATTGATCAAATATATCAAATTTGATATATATATCAAATTGAACACCTCAAATATATACAATGTTTTTAAAATTTAAAAATAAATTTAATTAGCATATAGTATATTATTAGTTTCAGAGATAGAGTTTAGTGATTCATCAGTTCCACATGATACCCAGTACTCATTACATCAAGTGACCTCCTTCACCCAGTTACTCCATACCCCCTACCTCCCCTCCAGCAACCCCCAAGTTTGTTTCCTAGAGGATGAGTCTCTTATGGTGTGTCTCCCTCTCTGATTTCATCTTATTTTATTTTTCCTTCTGTTCCCCTATGATCATCTGCTTTGTTTCTTAAGTTCCACATATGCGTGAAATCATATGATATTTATCTTTCTCTGGCTGATTTATTTTGCTTAGTATAATACCCTCTAGTTCCATCCACATTGTTGCAAATGGCAAGATTTCATTCTTTTTGATGGCTGAGTAATATTCCATTGTGTGTGTGTGTGTGTGTGTGTGTGTGTGTGTGTGTGTGTATATACATGTATATATATATATATATACACACCACATCTTCTTTATCCACTCATCTGTCGATGGACATTAGGGCTCTTCCCATATTTTGGCTATTGTGGACATTGCTGCTATAAACTGGTGTGCAGGTACCCATTTGAATCACTATGTTTGTATCCTCTGGATAAATAGATATATACAATTTTTATTGGTCAATTATACTTCAGTAAAAGCAGGAGGAAAAAAAGACCTTTTTGGTAAGGTTTTATTTATTTATTTGACAGAGAGAGAGAGAAAGCATGTGTGAGTGGGGGGGAAGGAGCAGAGGTAGAGGGAGAGCAGGCTCCCTGTTGAGCATGGAGCCCAACTGGGGTGTGGGGGGCTTGACTCCAGGACCCCAAGATCATGACCTGAGCCAAAGGCAAACACTTAACTGACTGAGCCACCCAGGAGCCCCAAAAAGACCAGTTTTGAAAAAATAAATTAACATTTTATCAAAAGATATATCATAGTTTATCTGACCTTAAATGAAGTGTAAGAAAAGCACTCCACTGTAATGAATTCTATATCTCTGTAACAGGGAGAGAAAAAAAGTGAAATGCCTATCGGGATTACTGAGGCAAAAAAAAAAAAATTATTGCAATTAGAATTACTGCAGGTAATTAAATGAAAGTAGAGATGCCCATCCCAGCTCCCATCTTGACCTTACTCAAATCACTGCCTTGATTTTCCAGTGTGTTTTTAAATTCAATTATAAAATTGAAAAGAAACTCATCTATTCCACACCTTCCACTTCCTGGAAGGATCATAGCCAAACTATTTCCAAAAAAATGAAAAGCTATACTATTTAAGATATCCAGAGAAGGAGATTTCCCAGTGGATTATGAATCAAGCAGAAAAACAGCAAAGACAGAAAGCTAGTTTTCTGCTTTGAAAATATCAGTTTGGGATAAGCAAATCCTTTTTAAGAGGCTTATAAATCTCTGATCTTTTATAGCCTAAAAGCTGTATCATTATAGCCTGATCAAAAGGATTCCAGGTGCTGTATTTGAAGCATGGTCTGATAATTTATTAAATATTTATCCTCAGAGATGGGAAAAATATATGTGGCAAAAAAAAAAAAAAAATCTGCTTTTCCCTCCTGTGATTTCAATTGCCCAGAGTCCCGATAGGCAAAAGTAGAGGAATGGGAGAAGAAGTCTAAGTCTGTGACAGATGGAACCAATGTAATGAAATTATGTGCTGCAGAGAGACATATGCCCATAATTTAAAAGTCACCATTATGGCTATTCAAGCCATTTGATGGTAATGCAAGTATCTTTAAAGTCCAGTATGTGAGAAGCAAGAGAACAGTTATTTAACAAAATTATCCTTTGTTTCCTGATTTGTTTCACCCATATTTTCATGTTTTCCTAAGATCTGGACAGTATATCAGCCAAGAAGATAAAAGGAATATGTATACTCTGTTATATTTTGTGATGGTTTAACATTTGTTTTAAATTACAATGAAGAAGTAAATTGGAAAGTCAAGATCCAATTTCCAGTCTCAGTGTTCTTCATGCATTAAAAAGTGACATAAAATAAAAGGCACCTCCCCACCTTAATCTTTTGAGCTTGTTTCCCAATCAGTGGAACCTATCTCTCTGATCACTGGGTTGCAGCTGCTTGGGGTACCACGGTGAAAACATGATCCAGAGGCCACATGCAGTGTAGTCTCGAAGAGCGATTTGATTGGTAAGTACTGTCTGTCATGCCCACCAGTTGCTCAAAAAGAGAAAGAGAGAGAAGAAGCACAAACATTGCATACTGGTTATTCAAAATGCACTTTTTATTCACTTTAACACAGATGATTTTTTTTTTACAGCTGAAACAAAATATCTGATACACAATTTTGAGTTTTTAGCAGCACCTGCAACAAGAGGATTGTGGAACACCTCAAGGTAAAGTAGAGATGGCTGAGGCAGGCACAAATTAACCTGAAATTCATCAATCCACTGAAGACATATGGAATCTGAGGCCCCTTAAATTTAGCTCAATACATGACAATAAACTAAATAAATATTCTTTATGATGTTTTAATGGACTGTCGAAAAACAGTATAGCTCCAGTTAGAAATATCTTATTCAAAAAATCCAGTGTGTTCATTAAAAAAAAACTTTCGAAAATATTGCACTGCACATTCTAGTGTATATAATTTCTAAGCCTATAAGCACAGTTCCTGGTACTCACAGATTTCAGCCTTTGGTGTTTTATAATCTTACCCAAACTTATGTCAGCACCCCACTGAGTGTTACTCACCAAAAATGCCACTGTTTTTTGTCATTTAATGTTAACTGTTTTCATTAGGATATTGTGTAGTGATTTGGCAGAGAAAACTGGTATGGATAAGAGGAAAGGGGCTTCAGATGACCTGTCATTAAAATTAACACTTGCCTTGGTTAGACAGGAGGTCTATGAATAGGATACCCATGTAATTTTTTTACTTAAATGACCACATGCCATTCTAATAATGACAAGTACTTTTGTGAGTGGATGGAGGTCTTCATGTAAGCCTGAGATCTACAAATAGAACTATTATAAGCAGAATGCAAGTAGAAAGAGAAGGCCCCAGGTCTCATGCACTTAAAAACAATTAACTTTTAACAGTTCTGATGTCCAGATTTTTACCCTAACATGATTGTAGCAAAACAATCATAGAACTTGGAAACCAGTGTGGCTGGCTATAGGCATAGGCAGGATAGGGACCAATACTTAAGAGCTGTGGGGTCCCAGTTCTGGCTTTGACTTCTGGCATTGAAATTACTTTGACAATGGGGTCAGGACTATATTTAAATGGGAAATATTGAGGATGACTGGGATGAGATACTGTCTTCTACTTGTCTATGTAGCCAAAAAGTCCCAGAGCTCTTAAAGCACATAAGGTCCCATGTGTAAGGCTGATTCCATATGTGGCTACAATGGAGAGTTCTAGGCTATATTCCTGTGAAAGCTCCTGCTTCTTCCCCGGCCTCTGTCTCTTTTGGGGGGGGGAGTCACTTCTAACTGTCCTTTACTACCTTGGGTCACTATTTTTTAACATAGATATTTTAAAAGTACGGATTTAAAGCTTTGCAGGACAAACAGTTCAACCAACAAGAACCAGACTGCATATTTGTAATACAGTATATAGCTAGCAGTCATGGTAATAAAAATTTGATAAACCATTTTTGTATTTTAATATGGTATTTTTAGGATATTTATACCAGGGTACGTAATGACTACTCAAAGCTCAAGAATTTATCCTGCTATGGTGCAAAAGAAAGAGCTGTGTAATTGCTATTAAATGCTGATCCCAGAATAGTTTGAGAATTTTAAAAGTCCCTCTCCAAAGTCTTAGCTGTTGTCTGAAGAAACATCCAGTGATATCCTGGCACTGAAACATATTTTGTAACTTGCAGGTTCATAGAACTTAGAGCTAGAAGGGACCTTAAACCAAATATCTAGCCAGGACAGAAATTCTTTTTATGGTATTTTAACAGGTGCTCATCTAGTATCTTCTTGAATATTTTCATTGGAAGGGAGTTCATTATTAAGGCAGTCCATTCCACTGTTGGACAACTCTATGAGAAATTCAGTCTATCATTGGGTTAAAGTCTGCTCTCTTGCTACTTTCAGTGTCTTAGATTGGCCAGTTGAACATACAGTGCAACATACAAGATATTAGTTCCTATAATTAGTTCCTATAATAAATATTTGTGTTAAGGAACCTTGTGAGAAAAGCCCATCATCCCCCAATCTTTTCTGAAGATTTCTCTGAGAGCAGAGCGCAGTGGAACAAAGGGCCATCAAAATTATGAGCAGAGAGCACTGTATCCAAAGCCATATACTAAGCAGCATTGCTAAATTGATAAGAGGTTGTCAGAGAAGCAACATCCCTATACAGCAAAAGTAGACTTATGAAGTAAAAGCAGACCAAACATTTATTTGCAAGGGTGGTTGGCATATTTAAGCATAATCCATTCACTAATGCCCTGTTACTTCAAACACAAAGAGTATAGTCAATTTCCAGTGTCATCAGTGTACCTCTTATTGAGATAATTTTTTTGAAAAGCTCAAATGGAAGCAAACCATATATAAGGATTCAAACAAGGCAGTGTATGTCATTATACTCTTATATGCCTAATTATCACAACCCTTTTATAATTGAAGCTTAGGATATCCTTGTTTGCATTATTATTTTTTCATTGTAATACAGCTCAGTCTTATTTTTTCTTCCTTTAGCAGAAATGTCAGAAACTGCTTGCCAAGAGTCCAAGGTGACATTTGTTAGTTGACTAATGGAACACTTTAAGGGATATCTGTAGCTCTTTAACTCCTTCATGCTGCTGGGTTCTAAGTTTAAACTGGATTTGAAAATATTTATATCTCTCAGGACTGAAGCTTTCTGAAATGTCCTGATACACACAAGAAGGAAACAGCAGAAATCACGCAAAATACACTTGGCTTGGTAAAGCTTTTTTCTTTTTTCTTTTTTTTACTTGCTCTTACAACCTCAATTTGAAAGGCCCTGATACACAATCACAACCTTCTCTCTTACCCTTTTGTGTGTGTGCCCTCTCAGAGGGGCACAGTTATTCTGACACTATTGACTGAACAATTTGTGGCACACTTTTAAAAGGCTGCCTGCTTTTAGCAGCATGAGGATCCTGCTTTGGAGCCACTGTTCAAGTCAATAGTGTGACCCAACATGCAATGTTCCAGCTGTTCCTCTACAGCCAACACCTGCCTGACAGCTTCTTCAAAGGCCACTGTCACATTAGTATCATCTTTGGCACTTGTTTCTAGATAAGGGTAATCCCCATTCTCCATGCACCAGGCTTGTGCCTCCTCAGTAGTCACTTGCCTATCCTCTTTGTCTACCTTGTTACCTAGAACTACAAAGGGGAAGTGCTCAGGGTCTTTCACATCTGCATAGTAGATGAATTCTTTCTGCCAGTTACCAAGGTTCTCAAAGCTCTGTCGGTCATCCACGCTGAAGGTCAAGAGGCAGCAGTCTGCTCCCCTGTAGAAGGGTGTCCTAAGGCTCTTGAAACGCTCCTGCCCTGCAGTGTCCCAGATCTGGAGAGTTACAAAACGTCCATCTACCTCCAGATCTCGATTTAAGAACTCTACCCCTATGGTGTGAAAAGCCTGGGAGTCAAATTTATTGGTTACATAACGGTTCATAAGTGAGCTTTTCCCAACTCCACCATCACCCAAGAGAATAACCTTTAAGAGCAAGGATTTCCCACTCATTGTTGCAGCACCAGATGGGGAGGAGTTTATAACCAAGAGAACCTGAAAATAAAAGAAAAAGTAGGAGGGAAAACAGTTAAACCTGAAACCGAAATCAGCTTCATAGAAAATTCTCTGAATTTGATGGCCTACTAATTTAATCTCTCTTGATTCATGCTCACTAACTAGATAGTACAGCAGAAGGAATAGAATCCGTTTGTGCACAAGGGAAAATAGGTCTTGTTTTTCTGAGGTCTTTCGCCTGTGCCAGGAAAATGGCTGAATGCCATGGGTAAATGGACTAGCAGATGGTGCTATAATTTGGTTCAGTTCTGACCCTATTCTAGAGGAGAGAGCCTAAAACAGGAATACCCCTCACATGTGGAACCATATTATTGGTTTCTAGTTTGACAGTTCCAAACAAGAGGCAAATAGTACAAAATTGATTTGGAGTTTGAATTCTATTCATGATGGACCCAAGAATTATTGAGAGAGAAAGCTGTATAAGTTGAAATTTTAATTCTGTCAGTAGAGTTTGGAGCTACAATTAAACTGGACACCAGAACTTGGAAGAGAGATAAAGGTCAAGTTTCTTCAGGAGTTTGCTTCATTATATTTGCATTGATATGGATACTGGCACAAATAAAGGATCTCCCAGAATTTTTTCTTCACAGAACAATGACATGTAAATTGATGATTGTTGACTGGTATCATTATAACAGCTATCAGTAAGGAAAAAAATCTTAAATAGGTTATTAATTTTTAGATTTTAGTTCTAATTCCATAATGGCACTAATGAAAATAGACTGTAAACTTTAAAGTGCTAATAACTATGTAGTACCCTTATTGTTACCTTCACAACATGTCTGTACATGGAATATCTAAAATGCAGCTTAAAATAAAAAGATAAAATGTTTGCTGAACAACTAACTGGTACTGGATTTTGTTAAGTACTTTCACACTAGGTCCATTGTGGGAACAAAACAATGATGATGCTAATTGGGTGTTATTTATGCAAGAGACCCAAAGAGATGAAAACCAATTGCTAATCAAAAGAGCACATGCAAAAGAGCTTCTGGAAGCACACACATTCAAAATGTAATTTGAAAAAGCCTCATTAGTCCTTAGTATTATATTGGTGTATGTGTACTAAATATTCCTTTTTAAGAGATCAAATGAAAAAAAATATATATATACCTACCCAGTTGGGTCGTTGCCACAATTTTAGTCCTTTCTTTTCCTTGTTGTTGTTTTATTCTTTCTTTTTAGGGTTCTAGAAAATGGATTGGGAAACATTATTATTAAATATCTATAATAAAACAAAGTTAAGGCTATATATAAATCTACTCAAGTCAGGAAAGAAACAGACCCACCTCAACTTACCTGTAGAGGATGCTTTTCACAAATATACTCAAGAGTTCAAAAGGCTACAAATGCTTAACATGGACAAAATAATATTATTACAAAAACTTTAACTTGTCCTAATGAGTGTACTTCATATGATTTTTAAAGTTTAATATTTTCCCTCCATTGAACTCTTCATTCAAAGTAAATATAGTCAAAGAAAGTAGACGAGGGGCATCTGGGTGGCTCAGTGGGTTAAAGCCTCTGCCTTCGGCTCAGGTCATGATCCCAGGGTCCTGGGATTGAATCCCACACAGGGAGCCTGCCTCCCCCCGCCCCCCTCTGCCTGCCTCTCTGCCTACTTGTGATCTCTGTCAAATAAATAAATAAAATCTTAAAAAAAAAGAAAGTAGATGATATTGACAATAGGTAATATTCAGGAAAGGGAAAGCACAGAGGAGTCCAAGACGTGTTGAAATCCTAAGTCAGAGATGAAACTCCTTCCCTTTATGTCTACCAATGTTCCTATCTCCAAGCAAGTTGTTAATGCATTCACCAATCTGCCTTGAGGTTGTCTCTGAAATTGATTCCACAAGATCAGAGACAAGATAATTATGTTTGGAGATTCCCTGTTTACAATGTATTCTCTTGGCTAATTATTTTACTCATTAATTTTGATCATCTGTCTCGAACACAGGTTTTAGTATTTAGCTGGCTTTATTAAATTAAAACAAAACTTCACTTAACATTATAGTTAATTATGGTAAGAATGTTATTTAAGCAGCATCAAAAGTGCTGCTCTAAAGAGAAAAACAGTTCTTAGATTTGTTGAGTATTCTTTCTTACTGAGGAATAAAGAAGACTGTAAGAAATCTCTATTGCCTAATAATCTTGTGATTTTTTTCAAATATAGATAAAGCATATAATAAGGAATTCATTAGAGACCTAAATCAGTAATTATGAATTTAAATAATGTCTTCTAAATTGATAGGGTTTATCCTCTTTCTTGGTCTATATCTACTCCAAAAAATTTTTGAGTTTTCTACCATTACTGATTTTTGTCCTTTTTCCTGCTCTCAAATTGCTGTCTTTGGAACTAGCTCAAGTAACAAACATTTCTTTAAATGGAGATGAAACAAACATTAGCACACTTCTTTATTCTTTATACTGGTCTATAGGATAATTTTGCAGACTGCTCATTTAAAAAAGGAACAGAGGGAGTACAAACTTGGGTAACAGTATTGGTAGTATTAAGGGCCTGTGCCGAATGATCTTCCTTAAGTTCCTGGCAAACAGTTGTTCACCTCATTAAACAACTCACTAACCCTACTTTCCCGGCTGTGGATAAAATCAAATGATGCATCAAGGACTGAGTGAATGTGGAAACCAAATACTCAACTCAGGAATAATGACGAAGTATTAATAACCATCTGAGATAATGCTGCAGTTGTTTGTGCATTCCCTATTTGGTCATTTGCACATACAACTTCTGGGTATATAGGCTCTATACCAGGGAAAAGGAAGGAAAAACAGTGTGGCTCCATGTCAAGTGCACTGGGTCGGCAGCAATCAGGAAACAAAAGTCTTCATCACTACTATACTATGCCATTCATTTATTTTGTGAACTTGAGCAGGTTATTTAATCTTGCTTTTTTTCCAATATCTTCCTATATAAATACAGAGCTGATAATACCTGCCTTACTTAAATCACAGGATTTAGGGGAAAATGAATAACTTATGAAGTTTGTGAAGATTTGTAAGCATGTGTTGAAATTTTTGATTTGAGATTTTTGTTCCTCTTGCTCTTCCACCTCTTTTCATTCACTGTTGGGGGCCTTGTGACTCAGTATTAACCCTTCTCAGAAAAGGCTTGCCAGTAAGAAGATCACAATTCTTCCTTTTCCCTTTCTTCAATATCTGAGAGGGCTTTGTTCCCCAACAATTTTGAGTATCTTCATACACCACAGAATCTCAGCATTGGAGGGGCGAAAGGATCTTCTTGTCCAATCCTGCTACTGATTACTGAGAAAACATTTGAGTGCCTATTGTGCTCTGTCCTTACCAAGGTAACCCTCTGCTCTCCTTCACTGTCTCCAACTCCCATTTGTTTCCTGAAAGTAAAATTGAATACACTTTAGACAGGTCTCCTTGCCTTCAGTCACTAAATCCTCTTCTTTCCTATTCTTTCCCAGTCCTCTGCAACCATCCTTGCTTTGGCCCACATCTAATCTTTCATCTATCTTATCTACTGTGAAAACTTCCTGGCTCTTCTTTCCCTGCCACAGGTTTCTCCCTACCTCCTTTGCAAAGCTTCATCATTTGAGCACCCATTGGGTGTAGACACTGTTGAAAATGCATACATTTTTAAGGCAAGGTCTTACCCTCAAGGAATTTATGAATTAACATATAAGCTTCAGATCTCATGATTTACAGTTGAAATGGTATCGTTATACTGTCTTGTTTTGTTTAAAAACCTTTTTCCCCCCTAAGTATGTCTTTCCTACACAACCAAATTTTAAATTCCTGGATGGTAAAACCTGTTTGTATACATCTTTGAAGCCCTTCCAGCATGCAGCAAGTGTATCCCTCACATGGATAATCAATAATATTTGCTTACTAATTGTTTAGGTGGGTGCTCAAAACTAATGCCTCTGAATAAACGCCAAGGTACAAGAGATCTGCAGTTCTGTAAGATGCCCTAATACTATTATTTACTTGTGACTAAAGAGAAGAAGTTATGGACTTATCTGGCTCACTTTCTAGATGGGACTTAACAGGAATTTCACCTGTTGAAAGTCAGTGGCAATGTGCTAGTTTCCTTCCCCCTCCCCTACATTTTTAAGATGAATACATAAATTTCTCCATCCCCACCAAATATAAGAGCAGTATAATTATCTCCACATTATGTTTTCAGTGGATACTGCCATTCCCATCGTCATTATCATTACTTGAAAATAAGTGTGATATCCTTTAGTACATACTCAAAAAGGACTAGCATAGTATGAAAGCAAATTGAAAATTTTTTTCTTCCCCAAAATATGCCAGATTAAAGTCAAACCTTAAAAGAAGATAGCATTAAGGAGGCAATGGAATTCTTTGATAACCCTAAGTACATTTAATGGAAAGTCAAATCCTTTATGCATCCTGTTTACGTCCCATATCAGTGTAGGATTTTGAGTAAAATGTTTACTCTAATTTTAGTGCTATTCAGAGAAAGATCTACCTTTAAACAACTCAAATATCCTAGAGATGCAATTCCCCTTTCTTATCCCACTTCCCACAATTAACAAGAATTTTCAAAGACTAGTATATTCACTTTTTTCTTCAGTTAGAGTCTAAGTCTCAGACAATAAGGTAAATTAGAAATTCACATAACCGATATTCCCTAGTTTTCTTTGTTCTTCAACACATTTGAAACCTTTTGAATCTGCTGTGCCTGCATCCACACAGCTTATTAAAATTATTGTATTTCTTTGGGGATGCTTAGGAGTGTGTGTGGGGGGGGGAGTGTGGAAGGAAGCAGTACAATGACGAGAAAGAGGTTGAAGCTTTGAAAACAGAACATTTTAGTGTGATGATGGAGAGAAGAGAAATAGAAAAGCAAACTGGCATCAGTTCAGTTGCCATGGGTGGAATGATGCTCAAATCCATAGGACAGTTTGTTTGGGAGTAAGTGTTGAGAGGGATGTGGTACTGCAGGGCTGGGGGTAGGGGAAGAGCAGCAGGGGAGAGCGAGGCAGTGGATGAGAGTGGCCCTGGTGGTAATCTGCACAGGGGAGGAGCCATGGTTGAAGCTACAGGGAAAGCCTATCTTGGTGACACACTGGTTGGGCTACCCAACTCACTGTGATTCCTGGCACAATATTTGGAAAATACTGTACTGGAGAACTGGGCAGGGCTTTCTTTAACTTACGTAAAAATCAATACAAATAAGAAATGATTGCATCTTTGAGACCCTCTACCTTAAATGGTGTAGGTTGTTTCCAGTACAACCTGATGCTTGTTCGTGGGATGGGGGAGGGTTCTGTAGCGGGGAAAGCCCTCTGACACACTGAATTCATTGTGTAGAGCAAACAAGCTATCAGCTACATTCCTGCTCTGAGTCCAAATGCCACGCTGTCACGCCTCTGAAACGCTATTCCCACATTTATGACCATATTTATATTCTATATGCAACCAGAAGGGTTCAATGTGGAATTTCACCTCTAATTTTTCACTCCTCACAACAGCAACTCTAGGGCTATAAGCCCGAAGGCACACTAGATAGCAATTTGGCCCTGTCCCAGGGCCACTTCTTCCCAAATAGACTGCCAGAAAACAGCTAGTGAGGTTTGGGTGACATGGAGTAGAGCACAGGGGAAAGAATCTTCCTTAGGAGATTGGGAATGCTGTCATCTCCAGGACAGGTCACTGCTGGGGATCTAGAAAGTGAGATGTTACGCACAGTTCCAACTACCTCGGACCCGGGTCATCCCACCTCATTCACATCTCTCAGAACAAGCGGCTGTGGCGCATGCGCACTGAGCCACACCCGTTCCCCATGGAGCCGTGCATCTATCTGCGGGGCTTTGGCAGCCGCTCGGAATTACTCAGCAACGCCCCCCTCCATCGTCACCTTCCCCCCCCCCCCCCCCCCTCCCCCCCCCGCCGGTCCCCGGCCCTCTTTCCCAAGGTGCAAATGCCTGGGGGGGGGTCACCTAGACCTCCTTTTCTCCTTCTTCCCACAGGGCCCCCACCTCCCGGCCTCCCGCGTCCACTGGCCGCTAGCCCCTCTTCCTGCCCACGCACCCGCACCTTACCCAATACAATGGGAGAGAGATGGGAGGGGGCCGCGGGTACCAGGCAGGTCAGCTCTGCGTGCCCGCAGTCCGGCTCCTCAGTGACACGGTCACCGCTCCCGCTGCCTCCTCGTCCTCGGTGAGGCACCTAGAGCAGCTCGGACCTCGGTGGCCTGACAGCTGCCGCTCGCGCCCGCCACCGCCGCCGCGCAGCGTCTCGCGCCCGCGCCCGCCAGGGAAGGGGGCGGGGCCCGCGCCGCCTCCTTGTGCCCCCTTCTTGGAACTGGAGACTCGGCCCCGGGGCCTCCGGTCCTCGCGTGTCTAGAGCGCTCCCTGGCCCGCTCGCTCTTTTTTCATGCTCAAGGTCCAACCCTGGCCTCCCTTGTCCTCGCCCCTCTTCTCTGATTAGTAGGCACAATGACAGTGGACCGACAAATACTGCTCTTCCACTTAGCTCCTCTGCTGTTTGGGGCCACGCCCCCATTTCCCGCAATTACCCTTCAGCCTGCCTCATTTACCTTTCCTCCAGACCCTCTGCTTTTGCAGAGGATACCACATCCTCTGGTTTCAAATAACTCAGGGAAATCCATGATTTCAGCGCATTACTAGGCCCTCTACCTGGGCACTGCTCATAAAATTCTCTTGGCAATCCAAACAGAAAGGTTCACATGGAAAGCTCAGGCCTGAAAGACACGCTGCCCTTTAATCTTAACAGTTACCTTTCTAGACGGCCACACAGAGAGTATTACCTGAGGTTTCTGGACATGCTGCTGGGGTAGAGCACAGTGTTCCAGTTGTGCTTAGCCATCCAGCCAGTCCCTTCTTGTCTCCTGTGGCCCTCTGGTACCTTCAACTAGTTTGTGATTTTTTTTTCCCCTGAAAGCAAAAGAGGATGGAGCTCCTGGGGTCATTTAGCTTGCACTCTGACTCTCTGTCAGGCCGATCCATCTCCGAAGGTTCTCTGATGTATGAGAACCTGTGCCTGTGTGGCACTGGCCCTCACTCACCATGTGTACCCTCAGGGCTCTCACATATGCTCTCCCTCCACCTGGGCCACTCTCTCTCTTCACAAGTCAACCACTCAATCTCACAGGCCTCAGGTTAACTGTCACTTCCTCAAGGTAACCTTTCTCAATAGCCCCAGAATAGAGAAAGTGCCCTGATTTCTTTTCTGGTGGCCCCTTATAGCCAGCCTGCTGTATTTTTCCTTCCTAATATGTGTAAATTTATGATGAGATATTTTTAAAAAATATTTTATTTATTTATTTGACAGAGAGAGATCACAAGTAGGCAGAAAGACAGGCAGAGAGAGGAGGGGAAGCAGGCTCCCTGCTGAGCAGAGAGCCCCATGCGGGGCTCGATCCCAGGACCCTGAGATCATGACCTGAGCTGAAGGCAGAGGCTTTAACCCACTGAGCCACCCAGGCGCCCCTATGATGAGATATTTAAATGTATTATTATTTGATTGACAACTGCCTTTCTCCACTAAACTATGTTTTACCATAAAGTCAAGGATTGTGACTGTTCAGATTTTCCATCATATCCTCAGAGCCTAGGTCAATGTTTATTACATAGGACATGATCAGAAATTTTTTTATATGAATGAATGTTATACAATCAATTATTGTTATTTTAAAATAAAATGAGTGGATTTAATTGAATCCCTTGTGCTTCTACTTACACCAGTCCTGCCGCCCCCACAAACACCCTAAAACACACTTCTGATAAAGAAATGTACTTAACCCTCTAAATCAATTTTTTACTCACACATTCTTATCTGTAATAAAAGAAAACATTTGAGCATGTGTCCCAAAATATGTATATGTATTTATAGGTTATATACATGTACTACTTTGTATATATATTTTATACATTACATTATAGATACATTATAATACATATACATTAAAATACTCCAATACAGAAATTTAAAAGGAATGAGAAAAAATAAATACATTTTTGTCTCAATGTTGTCTTTCTGTATTCCAATGAATTGTTTTGTGAACTACTCAAAGTAACAGTTCTTCATATTAGAGTCTTTCATCTTTAAGTGAATCTAGGCTTTTTTCTCTTTTTCTCTGGATGTTATTTTCCAAGTTTAATAAACTCTGAGAATCCTCTAAACGTAACTGCAAGTTTTTTTTTTTTTTACAAGATTTTATTTATTTATTCGACAGAGAGAGAGATCACAAGTAGGCAGAGAGGCAGGGAGAGAGAGCGGGGGAAGCAGGCTCCCCGCTGAGCAGAGAGCCTGGCGTGGGTGTCGATCCCAGGACCCTGAGCTCATGGCCTGAGCTGAAGGCAGAAGCTTAGCCCACTGAGACACCCAGGCGCCCCA
The DNA here is from genome assembly GCF_002288905.1 of Enhydra lutris kenyoni. Taxonomy (NCBI): domain Eukaryota; kingdom Metazoa; phylum Chordata; class Mammalia; order Carnivora; family Mustelidae; genus Enhydra; species Enhydra lutris. The sequence continues at coordinate 4,986,296 of NW_019154167.1, read as the reverse complement.
AGCTTTTTCTCTTGATGAAGTTCCAATTGTTCATTTTTGCTTTTGTTTCCCTTGACTTTGAAGACATGTCTAGCAAGAAGTTTCTGTGACCAAGTTCAAAGAGGTTGTTGCCTTTGGTCTCCTGTAGGATTTTGATGGATTCCTGTCTCACATTTAAGTCTTTCATCCTTTTTGAGTTTATTTTTGTGTATCATGTAAGAATGTGGTCCAGTTTGATTCTTCTGTGTGTGGCTATCCAATTTTCCCAACACCATTGGTCGAAGAGACTATTTTTTCCATTACATATTCTTTCCTGCTTTGTTAAAGGTTAGTTGGCCATAGAGTTGAGGGTCCATTTCTGGGTTCTCTATTCTGTTCCATTGATCTATGTGTCTGTTTTTATACCAGAACCATACTGTCTTGATGATTAAAGCTTTGTAATAGAGCTTGAAGTCTGGAATTGTGATGCCTCCAACTTTGGTTTTCTTTTTCAAAATTACTTCGGCTATTCGGGTTTTTTTCTGGTTCCATACAAATTTTAAGACTGTGTGTTCCAGGTCTGTAAAAAATGCTGTTGGTATTTTGATAGGGATTGCATTGAATGTGTAGATTGCTTTGGGTAGCGTAGACATTTTAACAATATTTGTTCTTCCAAACCATGAGCATGGAATGTTTTTCCATTTCTTTGTGTCTTCCTCAATTTCATTCATAAGTATTCTATGGTTTTCAGAGTACAGGTCTTGTACTTCTTTGGTTAGGTTTATTCTTAAGTATCTTACAGTTTTCAGTGCAATTGTGAATGGAATTGATTCCTTGAAATCTTTCTTCTGCTTCACTGTTAGTCTACAGAAATGCAACTGATTTCTTTGCATTGATTTTGTATCCTGCAACTTTGCTAAATTCCTGTATTCCAGCAAATTTTGGTGGTCTTTTGGGTTTTCTACATAGAGTATCATATTGTCTGTAAATAGTGAAATTTTTACTTCTTCCTTGTGGATTTGAATGCTTTTCATTTCTTTTTGTTGTCTGAGTGCTGAGTCTAGGACTTCCAGTACTATGTTAAATAACAATGGTGAAAGTGGACATTCCTATCTTGTTCCTGACCTTAGGGGAAAAGCTCTCAGTTTTCCCCCATTGAAGATGATATTAGTTGTGCGTATTTCATATATGGCATGTATGATATTAAGGTATGTTCCTTCTATCACTATTTGTTGATGGTTTTTATAAAAACGGATACTGTATTTTGTCAAATGCTTTTGCTGCATCTATTCAGAGGATGGTATAATTCTTATTTTTTCTTTTATTAATGTGGTGTATCACATTGATTGATTTGCAAATATTGAACCACCCCTACACCCCAGGAATAAATTCCACTTGGTTGTGATGAATAATCATTTTAATGTACTCTTCAATCCTATTAGCTAGTATCTTGTTGAGATTTTTTGCATACATCTTCATCAGGGATTTGGTCTGTAATTCCCCTTTTTAGTAGGGTCTTTGTCTGGTTTTGGGATTAAGGTAATGCTGGCCTCATAGAATGAGTTTGGAAGTTTTCCTTCCATTTCTACTTTTCAGAATAGTTTACAGTCAATCACTTTTTTTCTCCCCGGTTTTCGTCAGAACTCTGTATTCACCTGGCCTATGACCAAGCATTTTTATCTCAGGCACATGACCGACTTTCAAAACTCCAAATATAACAGACTCCCAAGGCTCCGATCCTCACTATTCCTCCCTGGGAAGGAGGGTGTCTCACCGCACTTCTGCCTTTTTCTGGACACCACCCAGGAAAATGGTTGCATGTCCATGCAGTGGTTTGCAGTTTATGGCAACACAGAGCAGAAAGCTGGCACCTAGGCTTGCTGTTCTCAACTGGCTTCCCTACTCTTATGCCTGGTAACTCTACCACACTCAGGTACCACCCAATCTTCTTGCAACCCTAGAAATCCTCCAACCATGCTGTCACATCTGGGGTTCCACCCCACTTCATCACCTGAGCACATTTAAGCCAGGCACATTCCCCACTACATTAGGCTTCTAGAAGTTCTGATTTTGTACTCCACTACCTATAATACTTTGTGATATCCTCCTTAAGCAGGCTCTCTCCCCTCTGCCATATTTTCAGCTATATCACACCAGATTCAAGTCTCTGCACCTCCTACCTTCTGAATAGTGGTCACTTTTCTTTTCTTTTCTTTTTTTTAAAATAAAGATTTTATTTATTTATTTGACAGAGAGATAGAGAGCACAAGTAGGCAGAGTGGCAGACAGAGGGAAAGAGAGATGCAGGCTCTCCACTGAGCAGGGAGCTCAATAGGAGGCTCAATCCCAGGATGCTGGGATCATAACCTGAGCTGAAGGCAGCCACTTAACCGACTGAGCCACCCAAGTGCCCCTCTCATGCTGCTTTAAAGTTTATCTCCTCATCTTTAAATTTTACCTTTTAAATTATAATGTGTCTTGGTATGGATTGCTTTGGTTTAATCTCATTTGGAACTCTGTGCTTCCTGGATCTATGGATCTGTTTCCTTCCCCAGAGTAGGAAAATTTTCAGCAGCTATTTCTTCAAATAAGTTTTCTAGCCCTTTCTTTCTTTATTCTCCTTCTGGGACCTCTGTAATGCAAACATTATTTTACTTGATGTTGTTCCAAAGGTCCCTTAAGTTGTCTTCATCTTTTAAAATTCTTTTTTTCTTTTTGCTGCTGTGTCTGGGTGAGTTCTATTGCTTTGTCTTCTAGTTTGCTGATCCAGTCTTCAGCTGTTGAACCCTTTTAGTGTGTTTTTTTTTTCAGTTCAGTTATTACATTCTTCAACTCTGTAACTTTTGTTTAGAATTTTCTTTTATTTTCTATTTCCATAGAGATTCTCACTATGTTCATCAATTTTTCTACTGAGTTTGGTAAGCATCTTTATGACTACTACTTTGTATTTTTTTTAGATTTTATTTATTCATTTGACAGAGAGAGAGAAGGAGAGAGAGAGAGATAGAGAGCACAGCAAGGGGAGCAGCAGGCAGAGGGAGAGGGAGAAACAGGCTCCCTGCAGGGAGCCTGATGTGGGGCTTTATCCCAGAACCCTGGGATATGACTTGAGCTGAAGGCAGACACTTAACTGACTCAGCCACCCAGGCACCCTTGTAATGACCACAAGAACAGAAGAAGCAGAAGAATGAATAATGAATATATAGAAGATAGAATTATGGAAAGTAATGTAGGTGAAAAGAAGAGGGAAAGAAAAGTATTTGATAATGAAAATAGACTTAACAGAACTCAGTGACTCCATTAAGTGTAATAACTTTCATATCATAGGAGTCCCAGAAGAAGAAGAAGAGAGGAAAGGGGGGGAGTGGTTAGAAGGTGTTTTTAAGGAAATTATACCTGAAAACTTTGCTAATCTGGGGAAGGAAACAAACATCCAAATCCAGGAGGCACAGAGAACTCTCATCAAAATAAACAAAAGCAGGCCAACACCAAAAACATATCATAGATAAATTTACAAAATATAGGGGCTCTTGGGTGGCTCAGTTGGTTAAGTGTCTGCCTTTGGCTTGAGACATTATCCCAGGGTCCTGGGATTGAGCCCCACATCAGGCTCCCTGCTCAGCAGGAAGCCTGCTTCTCTTTCTCCCTCTGCCTGCCACTCCACCTGATTGTTCTTTCTTTCTCTCCATCAAATAAAGAAATAACTAAATCTTAAAAAAATTGCAAAATATATAGATAGAGAAAAAATTCCTAAAAGCAGCAAGACAAAAGAAGTCTTTAATTTACAAGGGAAGACCAATAAGGTTAACAGCAGACCTTGCCACAGAAACATGACAAGCCAGAAGAAAGTGGCATAATATATTCAAAGTACTGGATGGGAAAAATCTCATCCAGGAATACTTTATCCAACAAGGCTATCATTCAGAATAGAAGGAGAGATAAAGAGTTTCACAGACAAACAACAACTAAAGGAGTTTGTGACCATTAAACCAGCCCTGCAAGAGATATTAAAGGGGACTCTTTGAGTGGAAAAGTAAGACCAAAACTGAAAAAGACTAGAATGTAACAGAGAAAATCTTCAGAAACAATGACAGAACAAGTAATAAAATGGCACTAAATTTATATCTATCAAGAATCATTCCGAATGTAAATGGACTACATGCTCTAATCAAAAGACATAGGGTGTCAGAATGGATTAAAAAATAAGACCCATCTATATGTTGCATACAGGAATCTTATTTTAGACCTAAACACACATACAGATTGAAAGTGTGGGGATGGAGAAACATTTATCATGCAAATGGATGTCAAAAGAAGGCTGGAGTAGCCATATCAGACAAACTAGATTTTATTATTTTTAAAAAAATTTTAAAAGGTTTTATTTATTTATTTGACAGACAGAGATCACAAGTAGGCAGAGAGGCAGGCAGAGAGAGAGAGAGAGGAGGAAGTAGGCTCTCCGCTGAGCAGAAAGCCCAATGCAGGGCTCGATCCCAGGACCCTGAGATCATGACCTGAGCCGAAGGCAGAGGCTTTAACCTACTGAGCCACCCAGGTGCCCCAGACAGACAAACTAGATTTTAAATCAAAGACTGTAAGAAGAGATAAAAAAAGGTCATTATATCATAATAAAGGGATTACCAAACAAGAAGATCTAACAATTATACATGTTTATGCCCGAACTGGAGAACACCCAATTATATAAAATAATAACAATCATAAAGGAACTCAAACATAAAGGATAATAATACAATAATAGTATGGAACTCTAACACTCCTTCACAGCAAAAGACAGGTCATCTAAGCAGAAAATCAACAGGAAATAACAGCTTTGAATGACACACTGGACCAGAAGGACTTAACATACTTAGAACATTAGTACTAAAGCAGCAGAATACACATTCTTTTCAAATGCACATGGGGCATTCCCTAGAATAGATCACATAGTAGGTCACAAATCAGGCTTCAACAAGTACAAAAAGATTGAAATCACACCATGTAGCATTTCTGACCACAATGCTAGGAAACTTGAAGTCAACCATAAACAAATTTTGAAAGGCCACAAACACATGGAGGTTAAAAAACATCCTACTGAACAATCAATGGGTCAACCAGGAAATTAAAGAAGAAATAAACAATACATGGAAACAAATGAAAATGAAAACACTGTTGTCCAAAACCTTTGTGATGCAGCAAAAGTGGTCATAAAAGGGAAGTATATAGCAATATGGGCTTAACTCTAGAAGCAAGAAAAATCTCAAATAAGCAACCTAACCTTACATCTAATGAAGCCAGAGAAAGAACAATAAATGAAACCTAAAGCCAGAAGAAGAAGGGAAATAGTAAAGATTATAGCAGAAATAAATGATATAGAAACAAACAAAAAGCAGAAAAGATCAATGAAATGAGGAGCTGGTTCTTTGAAAAATTAATAAAATTGATAAACCACTAGTCAGACTCAGAAAGAAAAGAGAAAGGACCTAAAAATTAAAATCACAAATGAGAGAGGAGAAATAACCACCAACAGCACAGAAAAATAAGAATTATAAGAGAATATTGTGAAAAATTATATGCCAAAAATGGGACAATCTGGGAGATATGGATAAATTCCTAGAAACATATAAACTATAAAAACTAAAACAGGAAGACATAGAAAAGTTGAACAGACTGATACCCATCAAAGAAATTGAATTAGTTAAAAAAAAAAATCTCCCAAAAAGGGAACCTGGGTGGCTCATTTTGTTAAACATCTGCCTTCAGCTCAGGTCGTGATCCTAGGGTCCTGGGATTGAGCCCCCTGCTCAGCAGGAAGTGTGCTTCTCCCCCCACCTGCTCCTCCACCCACTTGTTCTCTCTCTCTCCAATAAATAAATAAAATATTTTTAAAAATCTTCCAAAAAATAGAAGTCCAGGGCCAGATGGATTCCCAGGAGAATTCTACCAAACATTTAAAAAAGTGTTAATACCTATTCTTCTCAAACTATTCTGAAAACTAGGAATGGAAGGAAAACTTCCAAACTCATTTTATGAGGCCAGCATTACCTTGATTCTAAAACCAAAGACCCCACTAAAAAAGAGAATTATAGACCAATATCCATGATGAAGATGGATGCAAAAATTCTCAACAAGATATAGCTAATAGGATCCAACAGTACTTTAAAAAAATCATCCACTATGATCAAGTGGGATTTATTCCTGGGCTATAAGGATGGTTCAGTATTTGCAAATCAATCAACATGATACCCATGTTCATAAAAGAGGATAAGAACCATATGGGGTTATGGACATTGGGGAGGGCATGTGCTATGGTGAGTGCTGTGAAGTGTTTAAAACATGGTGATTCACAGACCTGTACCCCTGGGGATAAAAATACATTATATGTTTATTAAAAAATTTAAAAAACCATATGATCCTCTCAATAGGTGCAGAAAAGCATTTGACAAAGTACAGCATCCATTCTTGATAAAAACCACCAACAATGTGCTTTTTGTGGCAATGTGGCAATCACAATTCCAGACTTCAAGTTCTGTTACAAAGCTGTCATCATCAAGACAGCATGGTACTGGCACAAAAACAGACACATAGATCAATGGAACAGAATAGAGAGCCCAGAAAGAGACCCTCAACTCTATGGTCAACTAATCTTCGACAAAGCAGGAAAAAATGTCCAATGGAAAAAAGAGTCTCTTCAACAAATGGTGTTAGGAAAATTGGACAGCAACATGCAGAAAAATGAAATTGGACCATTTCCTTACACCACACACGAAAATAGAATCTAAATGGATGGAGGACCTCAATGTGAGAAAGGAATCCATCAAAATCCTTGAGGAGAACACAGGCAGCAACCTCTTCAACTTCAGCCACAGCAAGGTCTTCCTAGGAACATCGCCAAAGGCAAGGGAAGCAAGGGCAAAAATGAACTATTGGGATTTCATCAAGTTCAAAAGCTTTTGCACAGCAAAGGAAACAGTCAACAAAACCAAAAGACAACTGACAGAATGGAAGAAGGTATTTGCAAACGACATATCAGATGAAGGGCTAGTATCCAAAATCTATGAAGAACTTCTCAAACTCAATAACCTAAGAACAAATAATCCAATCAAGAAATGGGAAGAGGACATGAACAGACATTTCTGCAAAGAAGACATCCAGATGGCCAACGGACACAATAAAAAGTGCTCCTCATCACTCAGCATCAGGGAAATACAAATCAAAACCACAATGAGATACCACCTCACAGCAGTCAAATGGCTAAAATTAACAAGTCAGGAAATGACAGATGCTGGCGAGGATGCGGAGAAAGGGGAACCTTCCTACACTGTTAGTGGGAATGCAAGCTGGTGCAACCAATCTGGCAAACAGGATGGCAATTCCTCAAAAACTTGAAAATAGAGCTACTCTATGACCCAGCAAAGGCACTATTGGGTATTTACCCTAAAGATACAAATGTAGTGATCTGAAGGGGTACATGAACCCAAATGTTTATAGCAGCAATGTCCGCAATAGCCAAACTATGGAAAGAACCTAGATGTCCATCAACAGATGAGTGGATAAAGAAGAAGTGGTATAAAAGTGGTATATATATATATATATATATATATATATATATATATATTGCAGCCATCAAACAAAATGAGATCTTGCCATTTGCAGTGACATGGATGGAACTAGAGGGTATTATGCTGAGCGAAATAAGTCAATCAGAGAAAGACCATTATCAGATGATCTCCCTGATATGAAGAATTTGAGAGGCAATGTGGGGGGTTTAGAGGGTAGGGAAGGAAAAAATGCAACAAGATGGGATCGGGAGGGAGACAAACCATGAGAGACTCTTAATCTCATAAAACAAACTGAGCATTGCTGGGGGGAGGGGGCATGGAGAGGGTGGTTGGGTTATGGACATTGGGGAGGGTATGTGCTATGGTGAGTGCTGTTAAGTGTGTAAACCTGGCGATTCACAGACCTGTACCCTTGGGGCTAATAATACATTATAAGTTAATGAAAAATAAAAAATAAAAAATAAAAAAAACCCACCAACAAAGTAGGCATAGAAGGAACATACCTCAGCATCATAATGGCCATATACAAAAAACTCATAGCTAATATCATACTCAGTGGGGAAAAACTGAGAGCTTTTCCTTTAAGGTCAGGAACAAGAGTAGGATGTCCACTCTCACCACTGTTATTTAATATAGTACTGGAAGTCCTAGCCTCAGTACTCAGACAACAAATGAAATAAAATCAGAAAAGAAGAAGTCAAACTTTCACTATTTGCAGATGACATGATACTCTATGTAGAAACTCCAAAAGACTCCATCAAAAAATTGCTAGAATGAATGCATATATTCAGTAAAGTCGCAGGATACAGAATCAATGTGCAGAAATCTGTTGCTTTCTATGTGCCAATCATGAAGCAGCAGAAAGAGAAATCAAAGAATCAGTCCCAATTACAATTGCACCAAAAATAATAAGATGCCTAGGGATATCCCTAACCAAAGAGGTGAAAGACCTGTACTCTGAAAACTATAAAACACTGATGAAAGAAATTGAAGACAACACACACACACACAAAGGAAAAACATTCCATGTTCATGGATTGGAAGAAAAAATATTGTTAAAATATCTATATTACCCAAAGCAATCTACATATTTAATGCAATCCTTATCAAAATACCAACAGCATTTTTCACAAAGCTAGTACAAATAATCCTAAAATTTGTATGGAACCACAAAAGACCCTGAATAGACAAAGCAATCTTGAAAAAGAAAAGCATACCTGGAGACATCACAATTGCAGACTCCAAGTTGTTTTACAAAACTGTTGTGATCAAGGTAGTATGGTACTGGCACAAAAAAGACACATAGATCAATGGCATGGAGCAGAAAACTCAGGAATGGACTAACAACTGCATGGTCAACTAATTTTTAAGTAGGAAGGAGGATCCAATGGAAAAGAGTCTCTTCAACAAATGGCACTGGGAAAACTGGAGAATTTCATGCAAAAAACATGATACTGGATCACTGTCTTACACCATACACAAAAATAAACTCAAAATGGATTGAAGGCCTAAATGTGAGACCTGAAACCATCAAAATCCTAGAGGTGAACATAGGCAATAACTTCTTTGACATCAGCTGTACCAACTTCTTTCTAGACATGTGTCCTGAAGCCAGGGAAACAAGAGCAAATATAAACTATTGGGATTATATCCAAATAAAATCTTCTGCACAGTGAAGGAAAAATTCAACCAAACTAAAAGGCAACCTACAGAATGGGAGAAGATATTTGCAAGGGGCATATCCAGTAAAGGATTATTATACATAACATATAGAAAACTTATACAACTTAACAAACAAAAAACAAATAATCAGATGAAAAAAGGGCAGAAAACATGAACAGTCATTTCACCAAAGAAGACATACAGATGGCCAGCAGACACATGAGGAGATGTTCATCATTAGTTATGACCTGGCAAATGGAAATCAAAACTATAATGAGAGATCACCTCACACCTGTTAGAATGGCTAAAATCAACAACACAAGACACAACAGGCCTTGGCAAGGATATGGAGAAAAGGGGGCGCTCATGCACTGTTGGTGGGAATGCAAACTGGTACTTTCCCCCAAAAGCTAAAAATAAAAATCCTTAATGATCCAGCTCCTGCGTTACTGAGTGTTTACCCTTAGAATACAAAAGCATGAATTCAGAGGGATACATACACCTCTATGTTTATTGCAGCATTATCTACAATAGCCAAACTATGGAAGCAGCCCAAGTGCCCATTGACAGATGAATGGATAAAGGTGTGGAATACATATGCAATGGACTATTACTCAGTCACTAAAAATAATGAAATCTTGCCATTTGCAATGACATGGATGGAGGTGGAGAGTATAATGCTAAGTGAAATAAGTTGGGTGAGGGCGCCTGGGTGGCTCAGTGGGTTAAAGCCTCTGCCTTCGGCTCAGGTCGTGATCCCAGAGTCCTGGGATCGAGCCCCACATCGGGCTCTCTGCTCAGCAGGGAGTCTGCTTCCTCCTTTCTCTCTCTCTGCCTGCCTCTCTGCCTACCTGTGATCTCTGTCTGTCAAATAAATAAATAAAATCTTAAAAAAATAAGTTGGGTGAACTTGGTGGTGGGAATTATAGAGGGCACATATTGCATGGAGCACTCGGTGTTGTGCATAAACAATGAATTCTGGAACACTGAAAAGAAATAAAATAAAATAAGATGAAAAAAAAGAAGAGTTAAGTCAGTCAGAGAAAGACAAATACCATATGATTTCACTCATATGTGGAATTTAAGAAACAAACAAGTAAAGGGAAAAATAAGAGATAGATAAAAAAGATGAACACAAGAAACAGACTCTTAATTATAGAGAACAAACTGTAGGTTACCAGAGGGGAGGTGTGTGTGGGGGGGGGATGGGTTAAATAGGTGATGGAGATTAAGTAGTGCACTTGTGATTGTGATGAGCACTGGGTGATGTACGGAAGTGTTGAACCACTATATTGCACACCTGAAACTAATATAACACTGTATGTTAACTAAGTTGAATTTGAATAAAAACTTAAAAAAATTTAAAAATAAGGGCACCAGGGCAGCTCAGTCAGTTAAGCATTCAAATCTTGATGTCAGCTCAGGTCTTGATCTCAGGGTTGAGTTCAGTTCCCACACTGAGGTTCACGCTGTGCATGGAGGCTACTTAATAAAAGAAAAAATAAATAAAACATAGAATTCTGTACTTACACACCTACATTAAAAAGTGCAAGTGTGGTAATGAGCGCTGAGTGACATATGGAAGTGTTGAATCACTATATTGTACACCTGAAACTAATATAACACTGTATGTTAACTATACTAGAATGAAAACACAAAAAATAGAGATTGCAACTGTTTGTATTTCATAAAATTAATTAAGTGGAGGGTTTTTAGTAGGGTATGAAGCTGAAGTTGTGGATTTAGCCTTAATCATCCAATTTACGTTCAAGTTGAAACATTCCATTTTCTCAGTCTGTGTCAAATTGTTCTATGGCTGATTTTCATCCGGGTTCTAGTATGACATCCATTTCCCAGAAATCTAAGGACTTCTGGGCTGTGGTTCACTCAGCTTGTATTCAGAAACTTCTTCCTAAAAGAACTTAAACATTCCTTTATTTAGCTTGTCTCTCACCACTATTAAGTCATCTTTGCACAAAGATCACTTTCATAAAAATGGATCCTCAGGACTCATATTTTACAGATGAAGAAATTGACATTCAGAGAAGCTATTTGATTCACCCAAGATCACAGAGCTGTTCTATATATATATATGTGTGTGTGTGTGTATATATATATATATATATATATATATATATATATATTCTGTGTTGATTAAGCAATAAGCAATTACTCCATCCGAGGCAATATACTCACTGATGAGGATACAAAGATGCAGAAGACTTGGTCCCTGCCCTCAAGGAAGACGAGTTCTTCAGATTCCAAATAAGTCAAGGAGCCTATGAAGGCTGGGACATCATGCATGTCATTTGAACTTCATTAGAGAAAATTGTTTTTAATTTTGACTCCTTTGTCAAAGTATTCCTTGGGACTGTGGCAGGAGAAAGAGAGATTGCAAACTATTATTCCAGAGATCTGTTTTGTTTGGTCATCATGGCACTTACATTTTCTTTAACTGTCCATTAAAATTTTGGAGAAATCACATTTAAACATCTAGATTTCTAGATTCTCTTGGGAAGAAAAATCCAAAGATCTGGCCTTACTAATGTTCCCTTGTGGCAATATTTCTCTGGAAGGGAGGAGCTGCCTCATATTTTTTATGAGTTGGTGCTAGCAGTTTTCATAGTTCCCAACCAGTATCTTGCACACACTCCTACTGGCTACCCAGCCACTGAAGTATTAAAGTTGGTTAACCCTGTCAACTAACTTGTGGGGCTACTAAATTGTTGTTTGAACTATGCCTGACAGCAGATGGCAGCAATAAGCCATGTAATAACTGCCATTTCTCCTACAAATAGGAAAGTGGTACTGCACCGAATGTTGACTCTTCAGAGGCTTTTCTCTTTTCCTCTAAAAAAAGACACAACAAACTAAGGTCACTAGATTCTAGTTGAGCCATATTTTCACAAAATAACTGATGGGAGAGGGATTTAGTGTTAGTAGTGAGAAGCAGCCCATTGTGCGCTGTAAGAATCTGTAAACCCTGAATGGAATAGCTGGCTACAAGCAAAAAATCCTGAAACTGAGAAATAAGGCAAGTTGGCTTGCAGCCACTGGTTGAGGACACTCTTTCTCACACAAAATACATACAAAAAATTAGCTTAAAATGAATCATAGACCTCATTATAAGACCTAAAACTTTAAAACTATTAGAAAAAAACCCAGAAGTCTATCTTTATTAACTTTAGAATAGACAATGGTTTCTTAGATGTGACACTAAAAGCACAGACAACAAAAGAAAAAGTAGTTAAATAGGATTTCATCAAAATTTGAAACTTTTGTGCTTTGAAGTATACCATGAAGAAAATGAAAAGATAACTTGAAGAATGAGAGAAAATTTTTGCAAATCATATATCTCATAAAAAACTTGTGTATAAAGAATGCTTACAAATAAACAATAAAAAGACAAATGACCCAATTTAAGAAAAATGAAGGATCAAAATAGACATTTCTCTAAGGAAGATATACAAATGGATTATAAGCATATAAAAAGATGTTCAACCTCAATTGTTATCAGGGAAGTTCAAATAAAAACCACAATGAGATACTGCTTCACTCATCACAGGATGGCTAAGATGAAAAAGACAACATGTGTTAGCAGTGATGTGAAGAAATTAGAATCTTCAAACATTGTTCTTGGGATAATAAATGGTGCAGCTACTTTGGGAAATAGTTTGGGTGCTCTTCAAAATATAACCCAGCAATGTCATTCCTGGTTATATAGCCAAGAGAAATGAAAACTTAAGTTCATAAAACAGTGAAGGAAACCATCAACAAAACAAAAGGCAACCCACTGAATGGGAGAAGGCATTTGCAAATGATATACCCAATAAGGGGTTAATATTAAAAATATGTAAAGAAATCTTACAACTCAACACCCAAGAAAAAGAAATAATCTAATTAAAATGGGCAGAGGACCTGAATAGACATTTTTCTAAAGAAGACATATGGATGTCCAACAGATACATAAAAAGATACTCAGCATCACTAACCACCAGGAAAATGCAATGAAATATTACTTTACATCTGTCAGAATGGCTAGGATAAAACAGACAAAAATAATAAGTGTTGGTGAGGATGTGGAGAAAAGCACCCTCATGTATTGTTGGTGGGAATGTAAATTGGTACAGCCACTGTGGAGACTAGTATGAAGGTGTCCTCAAAAAAGTTAAAAATAGAAATATCATATAATCCAATAATTCCAATATTTGAGTATTTGCCTGCAGAAAACAAGAACAGTAATTCAAAAAGATATATGCACTCCTATGTTTATTGCAGCATTAGTTATAATAGTGAAGATATGAAAGCAACCTGATGTTTATAGCAGCAATGTTCACAATAGCCAAAATACGGAAAGAGCCCAGATGTCCATTGACAGATGAGTGGATAAATAAGATGTGGCATATATATTTACACACACACACACACACATGTATGTATATATATATACACATACATACAATGGAATATTACTCAACCATCAAAAGGAATGAAATCTTGCCTTTTGCAATGACGTGGAAGGAACTAGAGGGTATTATGCTAAGCAAAATAAGGCAGAGAAAGACAAATACCATATGATTTTACTCATATTTGGAATTTAAGAAACAAAACAGATGAACATAGAGGAAGGGAAGGAAAAATAAGATAAAAACAGAGAGGGAGGCAAGTCATAAGATACTCTTAACTCTAGAAAACAAACAGAGGGTTACTGGAGGGGAGGTGGGTGGTGGGAAGGGATAATTGGGTGAGGGCACTTGATGTAATGAGCACTGGGTGTTATATACAACTGATGAATCATGAACTTCTACCCCTGAAACTAATAATACATTATATGTTAACTAAATTGAATTTAAATAAAAAAATTTTTAAAAGTAAAGCATCCCAAGTGTCCATCAATATATATATATATATCATATATATCATTTATCCATATGTATATGGATATATATATCATACACACACCCATATACCATACACATACATACACACAACAGAATATTACACAGCCATAAAAAGGATAGACCTTGACATTTGCAACAAAACGGATGGGCCTACAGGGTATTATGCTAAATTAAATAAGTCAGATTGAAAAAGACAAATACTGTATGATTTCACTCGTATGTGGAATCTAAAAAACAAATGAACAATCAAAAAGTAAAATGAAACCTGTAAATACAGAGAAGATACTGATAGTTACCAGAGCAAAGCGGGTAGTAGATGGGCAAAATGGGTAAAGTGGAGTGGGAGACACAGGACTTCACTTATAGAATGAATAAGTCACAGAAATAAAAAGTATAGCATAGGGAATCTATTCAATTGTATTGTAATAGCATTGGATGGTGACAGATGGTAGCTACACTTGTGGTGAGGATAACATAATATATGAAGATGCTGAATCACTATGTTGTACACTTGAAACTATTGTAACACTGTGTGTCAAATGTACTGAAATTAAAAAAAAAATCTACACATAAACTCATATATAAATATCCATAGCAGCATTATTCACAATAGCCAAAAGGTAGAAACAACCCAGTTTTCCCATTAATTGGCAAATGGATTAACAAAATGTAGTATATCCATATAATGGAATATTATTCAGTTGTAAAAAGTAAAAAAGCACCAAGCATGCCTCAATATGGATGTACTTTGAAAAATTATGCTAAATGAAAGAGGTCAGACACAAAATGATTCCATTTATATGAAATGTCCAGAACAGATAAGTATATAGAGACGGAAAGTAGATTAATGGTTACCAGAGGCTACAAGAAGGGGAGATCAGGAATGACAGCTAATGGGTATGGAATTTTTCAGAGTGATGAAAATATTCTGAAATGAGATAGTAGGGGTAGTTGCACAACTCACAACTAAATACAACTGAATTATGCACTTTCAGAGGTTGAATTCTGTGTTATGTGAATTATAGTTCAATAAGTTGTTATTATTTAAAAAGGCATGTTAAATATTAGTTTCCTGTAGTGCTTTATGATCAACTATAAGAAAATCAGTTTTTTAACACTGGAGGAATATGGTTTAGTGTAATTTATGGGTGATAGAGGTGGATTAAAGCAGTTATGGCTATGATCCAGAGTCCTTCCTCTGGCTTCTGGAGGACAGTAAACTGGGAGAGTGGACAACCAGAAAAAAGGAAAAGTGGGAAAGTTGAGGAGGAAATGAAATTAAGAGGCCTAGCCCGGGATGTAAACTACCATACTCTCAATGGATGGAAAAGGTGAGGTCATACAACTTCCATCTCTCTTTGTGAGACATCAGAAATCAGCCTGATAATCTCCTTCCAACAAGAGTAGAGCATGAACACAGTATAAGTTTTAGCAAGGCAAAATATAGGCAGGTCTTATTTTTAGGGGTTGCCTGACCAGAATTTCCTCATTTCACCCTAAACACACTGAGTTAACACACACACACACACACACACACACGAGAGAGAGAGAGAGAGAGAGAGAGAGACAGACAGACAGACAGACAGACACGGAGAAAGATTGCATGTGAGAGAAAACACAATGGTTCCTGGAGAACCGAATTATTTTACTGGAGAAAAGGCTGGCATAGCTCTCATGCAGCCTGCAGCAAAGCTGAGTCTAAAGTATCAGGTTCTCTCTCACTCAGGCTGCAAACTTTGTAGCATGGCCCTCTTCCTTCTCAGGGGCTCTCATCCATATCTACTTAGCCATCATAGTTTATGGATTTATTTTTCTCATCTAACGTACTTCACATCTGTCCCTTTGTTTTCAATCTCTTTCCACTCTATCAGACTAGGTTTTCATGCCTGAAAAACAACTGAGCAAACTAATGAGGAGAAAATAAAAGTGTTAGTTTAAGAGCTATCTAACCGCAAATTCCCTCCATGTTTGCTTTAGCAAAAAAACCTTGACAGATCATTTTGATTGCTCAAAGATTACTCTTGGGACATGGTTGGAATAGACCTGGAGCTAAACTGCTCTGCTTGAGAAATTACTAGTAATGGCATTGTTTGGATATTTTAGATCTGAGGAAAAGTAGGGAGAAAGCTGAAGGAGAAAGGAGAATTTTGCAACATCAAGAAAACTCAAGCCCTAGGGAAGTGTCTAAGGAATTTTTAAGGTAAGAGATATTTAATATTTAACTTTAACTTGTTTGCAAATATTTGGTCCTTCAGTAAGATCTGAGAGCACACAGCTATTAGTAGTGTACGGGGAAGTAAAGAAATCAAGGAATAAGTAGGGAGGCAACATAGTACAGAAAAGAAACCACATACTCAGGAGTCATGAGAAGAGAAAAAGAAGCAGAAACTCATAGACATTGGTGACCAGAAGAAACATAAGAAACAAAACTTCCCCAGGACCTCTTAAATCTTAGAAGGCACAATGACCCCAGCAAGCCAGAAGGCTTGGGGCTTTGCAGGGACTGAATCTAAATCACATTGCCACTGGTTATTTGGCACTTACTGTTCTTCCAGTTTTCTACTTTTGTCCCTCCCCATTCTTCCCCATGCTCTGAGCCTGAGGGGGAAATTGACCTGTATTGACATCATTAATGGATTTTTTAATATTTTGGCTTTCTGTTGGGTTTCACCATTGAGAAGCCCAGGCAAGAGATCTGAGAGAGGAAGGAAATTGAAGTCAGGTATTTATTCATTCAACTTCTTCTGCGCAAGGTCACAGTGGGATAGTTAAGTTCACAGTACCTGAGAGATCACCCTCTCAACATCCCTCTCTCTCATCAACTAATTCTCCCACTTCTTTCTTTTCTCCCTCCTATAAGATTAAAAGTGGCAATAACTCCACTGCTATTTGTGCCTAAGAACTTTACCATTCCTTGTGTTTTCCCTACACCCAACCCACATAAATATTAATAGTCCCTTTATATAATTCTCTTAAATTACCTGATATGAGTATGTCATCTTTCCCCCCCAATACCCTTACTAATACTCTGATTAGGGCATTACTTCCATTATCTCAGTTAATTCTCACTACAACTCTATGAGATAAATATTATTATTATCATTATTATTATTATTATTTAAAGATTTTATTTATTTGTCAGAGAGAGAGAGAAAAAAATAAAGAGCAAGCACGAGCAAAGCGAGGGGCAGAGGGAGAAGCAGGCTCCCTGGTGAGCAGGGAGACCAATGCAAGATTCAATCTCAGGATCCCAGGATCCCAGGATCATGACCTAAGCTGAAGGCAGACACTTAACTGACTGAACCCCACCCAGGAATCCCTGAGGTAAATATTATTATTAACCTTACATTACAGATGTGGAAAATATGAAGCAAAGAGAGATTAAGTAACTTGACTGAAGACCCTCTGACTCTAGAGCTCTGGCTTTATACACTATGGTTTTGTTTTGTTTTGTTTTGTTTTTTTTCTACTTTGGTGGTAACACTACATCCAGGTTTTAAGCCATCTGATACATTATGCCCAGCTTAGTCTTCCTAAAACATTCATCTAAGGCCCTCTAAGATCTGACTTCTATCTACCTTTTATCTCCCCTATACGTTTTTTCTATATAAGCCTTACAATCAAGCTGAACTGCACTATTCATTTTTCCATGAAAGTATCTTATTAGTCCTACCTCATCCTCCTCATAAAGTTCCCCAGGGCTAGACTTCTCTTTTCACTCCTGTTCTATAGTTTCCAGAATACAGCTCTTGTATTTCTTTGGTTAGGTTTATTCCTAGGCATCTTACGGTTTTGGGTGCAATTGTAAATGGGATCGACTCCTTAATTTCTCTTTCTTCTGTCTTGCTGTTGGTGTATAGAAATAAAACTGATTTCTGTGCATTGATTTTATATCCTGATACTTTACTGAATTCCTGTATGAGTACTAGCAGTTTTGGAGTGGAGTCTTT
This sequence comes from Enhydra lutris kenyoni, assembly GCF_002288905.1. Taxonomy (NCBI): domain Eukaryota; kingdom Metazoa; phylum Chordata; class Mammalia; order Carnivora; family Mustelidae; genus Enhydra; species Enhydra lutris. The sequence continues at coordinate 4,968,266 of NW_019154167.1, read as the reverse complement.
TGGGTTTTTCACATAAAGTATCATATCATCTGCAAAGAGTGAGAGTTTGACTTCTTCTTTGCCAGTTCAGATGCCTTTTATTTCTTTTTTGTTGTCTGATTGCTGAGGCTAGGACTTCTAGTACCATGCTGAATAGCAGTGGTGATAGTGGGCAGCCCTGCTGTGTTCCTGACCTTAAGGGAAAGGCTCTCAGTTTTCCCCCATGGAGAATGATATTCGCTGTGGGTTTTTCATGGAAGGCTTTGAAGATACTGAGGTATGTACCCTCTATCCCTGCACATTGAAGAGTTTTGATCAAGAAAGGATGCTGTACTTTGTCAAATGCTTTTCCAGCATCTATTGAGAGTATCATACGGTTCTTGTTCTTTCTTTTATTAATGTATTGTATCACATTGATTGGTTTGAGGATGTTGTACCAACCTTGCAGCCCAGGACTAAATCCCACTTGGTCATGGTGAATAATCCTTTTAATGTACTCTTGGATCCTATTGGCTAGTATTTTAGTGAGAATTTTTGCATCTGTGTTCATCAAGGATATTGATCTGTAATTCTCCTTTTGTGGGGGGATGTTATTTTTTCTTATTTTTTATAAACATATAATCTATTTTTATCCCCAGGGGTAGAGGTCTGTGAATTGCCAGGTTTACACACTTCACAGCACTCACCATAGCACATACCCTCCCCAATGTCCATAACTACACCCCCTCTCCCAAACCCCCTCCCCCCAGCAAGCCTCAGTTTCTTTTGTGAGATTAAGAGTCACTTATGGTTTGTCTCCCTCTCAATCCCATCTTGTTTCATTTATTCTTCTCCTACCCCCTTAACCCCCCCATGTTGCCTCTCCACTTCCTCATATCAGGGAGATCATATGATAGTTGTCTTTCTCCAATTGATTTATTTTGCTGAGCATGATACCCTCTAGTTCCATCCACGTCATCGCAAATGGCAAGATTTCATTTCTTTTGATGGCTGCATAGTATTCCATTGTGTATATATGCCACATCTTCTTTATCCATTCATATGTTGATGGACATCTAGGTTCTTTCCATAGTTTGGCTATTGTAGACATTGCTGCTATAAACATTCGGGTGCACGTTTCCCTTTGGATCACTACATTTGTATCTTTAGGGTAAATACCCAGTAGTGCAATTGCTGGGTCATAGGGTAGCTCTATTTTCAACATTTTGAGGAACCTCCATGCTGTTTTCCAGAGTGGTTGCACCAGCTTGCATTCCCACCAACAGTGTAGGAGGGTTCCCCTTTCTCTGCATCCTCGCCAGCATCTGTCATTTCCTAACTTGTTAATTTTAGCCATTCTGACTGGTGTGAGGTGATATCTCATTGTGGTTTTGATTTGTATTTCCCTGATGCCAAGTGATGTGGAGCACTTTTTCATGTGTCTGTTGGCCATCTGGATGTCTTCTTTGCAGAAATGTCTCTTCTGTCTTCTGCCTATTTCTTGATTGGATTATTTGTTCTTTGGGTGTTCAGTTTGCTAAGCTCTTTATAGATTTTGGACACTAGCCCTTAATCTGATATGTTGTTTGCAAATATCTTCTTCCATTCTGTCAGTTGTCTTTTGGTTTTGTTGACTATTTCCTTTGCTGTGCAAAAGCTTTTGATCTTGATGAAATCCCAATAGTTCATTTTTGCCCTTGCTTCCCTTGTCTTTGGCGATGTTCCTAGGAAGACGTTGCTGCGGCTGAGGTTGAAGAGGTTGCTGCCTGTGTTCTCCTCAAGGATTTTGATGGATTCCTTTCTCACATTGAGGTCCTTCATCCATTTTGAGTCTATTTTCGTGTGTGGTGTAAGCAAATGGTCCAATTTCATTTTTATGCATGTGGCTGTCCAATTTTCCCAACACCATTTATTGAAGAGGCTGTCTTTTTTCCATTGGACATTCTTTCCTGCTTTGTCGAAGATTAGTTGACCATAGAGTTGAGGGTCTCTTTCTGGGCTCTCTATTCTGTTCCATTGATCTATGTGTCTGTTTTTGTGCCAGTACCATGCTGTCTTGATGATGACAGCTTTGTAATAGAGCTTGAAGTCCGGAATTGTGATGCCACCAACTTTGGCTTTCTTTTTCAATATTCCTTTGGCTATTCGAGGTCTTTTCTGGTTCCATATAAATTTTAGGATTATTTGTTCCATTTCTTTGAAAAAAAATGGATGGTACTTTGATAGGAATTGCATTAAATGTGCAGATTGCTTTAGGTAGCATAGACATTTTCACAATATTTATTCTTCCAATCCAGGAGCATGGAACATTTTTCCATTTCTTTGTGTCTTCCTCAATTTCTTTCACGAGTACTTTATATAGTTTTCTGAGTATAGATTCTTAGTCTCTTTGGTTAGGTTTATTCCTAGGTATCTTATAGTTTTGGGTGCAATTGTAAATGAGATTGACTCCTTAATTTCTCTTTCTTCTGTCTTGTTGTTGGTGTAGAGAAATGCAACTGCTTTCTGTGCATTGATTTTATATCCTGACACTTTACTGAATTCCTGTACAAGTTCTAGCAGTTTTGGAGTGGAGTCTTTTGGGTTTTCCACATAGAGTATCATATCATCTGCGAAGAGTGATAGTTTGACTTCTTCTTTGCCCATTTGGATGCCTTTAATTTCCTTTTGTTGTCTGATTGCTGAGGGTAGGACTTCTAGTACTATGTTGAATAGCAGTGGTGATAATGGACATCCCTGCCGTGTTCCTGACCTTAGCGGAAAAGCTTTCAATTTTTCTCCATTGAGAATGATATTTGCGGTGGGTTTTTCATAGATGGCTTTGATAATATTGAGGTATGTGCCCTCTATCCCTACACTTTGAAGAGTTTTGATCAGGAAGGGATGCTGTACTTTGTCAAATGCTTTTTCAGCATCTATTGAGAGTATCATATGGTTCTTGTTCTTTCTTTTATTAATGTGTTGTATCACATTGATGATTTGCAGATGTTGAACCAACCTTGCAGCCCTGGAATAAATCCCACTTGGTCATGGTGAATAATCCTTTTAATGTACTGTTGAATCCTATTGGCTAGTATTTTGGTGAGAATTTTCGCATCTGTGTTCATCAAGGATATTGGTCTGTAGTTCTCTTTTTTGATGGGATGCTTGTCTGGTTTGGGGATCAAGGTGATGCTGGCCTCATAAAATGAGTTTGGAAGTTTTCCTTCCATTTCTATTTTTTGGAACAGTTTCAGGAAAATAGGAATTAGTTCTTCTTTAAATGCTTGGTAGAATTCCCCTGGAAAGCCCTCTGGCCCTGGGCTCTTGTTTTTGGGAGATTTTTGATGACTGCTTCAATCTCCTTACTAGTTATGGGTCTGCTCAAGTTTTCTATTTCTTCCTGGTTCAGTTGTGGTAGTTTATATGTCTCTAGGAATGCATCCATTTCTTCCAGACTGTCAAATTTGTGGGTGTATAGTTGCTCATAATATGTTCTTTTAATTGTTTGTATTTCTTGGATGCTGGTTGTGATCTCTCCTCTTTTGTTCATGATTTTATTAATTTGGGTTCTTTCTCTTTTCTTTTTGATAAGTCTGGCCAGGGGTTCATCAATATTATTAATTCTTTCAAAGAACCAGCTCCTACTTCTGTTCTGCTGTTCTTTTGATTTCTATTTCATTGATTTCTGCTCTGATCTTTATTATTTCTCTTCTTCTGCTGGGTTTAGGCTTTATTTGCTGTCCTTTAGGTGTAGGGTTAGGTTGTGTACTTAAGACCTTTCTTGTTTCTTGAGAAAAGCTTGTATTGCTATATACTTGTCACTCAGGACTGCCTTTGCTGTGTCCCAAAGATTTTGAACAGTTGTGTTTTCATTTTCATTTGTTTCCATGAATTTTTTCAATTCTTCTTTAATTTCCTGGTTGACCCATTCATTCTTTAGTAGGATGCTCTTTAGCTTCCATGTATTTGAATTCTTTCCAACTTTCCTCTTGTCATTGAGTTCTAGCTTCAGAGCATTGTGGTCTGAAAATATGCAGAGAATGATCCCAATCTTTTGGTACTGGTTGAGACCTGATTTGTGACCCAGGATGTGATCTATTCTGGAGAATGTTCCATGTGCACTAGAGAAGAATGTGTATTCTGTTGCTTTGGGATGGAATGTTCTGAATACATCTGTGATGTCCATCTGGCCCAGTGTGTCATTTAAAGGCTTTATTTCCTTGTTGATCTTTTGCTTAGATGATCTGTCCATTTCAGTGAGAGGGCTGTTATAGTCCCCTACTATTATTGCATTATTGTCAATGTGGTTTTTTTAAATTTTGTTATTAATTGGTTTATATAATTGGCTGCTCCCTTGTTAGAGGTATAGATATTTAAAATTGTTAGATCTTCTTGTTTGACAGACCCTTTAAGTATGATATAGTGTCCTTCCTCATCTCTTATTATAGTCTTTGGCTTAAAATCTAATTGATCTGATATAAGGATTGCCACTCCTGCTTTCTTCTGATGTCCATTAGCATGGTAATTTTTTTCCACCCCCTCACTTTAAATCTGGAGGTGTCTTTGGGTCTAAAATGAGTTTCTTGTAGATAGCATATCAATGGGTCTTGTTTTTTTTTTTTTATCCACTCTAATTCCCTGTATCTTTTGATTGGGGCATTTAGCCCATTTACATACAAGGTAAGTATTAGGTATGAATTTAGTGCCTTTGTATTTCCTATAAGATGACTGTCACTGTAGATTGTCTCTGTTCCTTTCTGGCCTGTTACTTTTAGGCTCTCTCTTTGCTTAGAGGACCCCTTTCAATATTTCCTGTAGGGCTGGTTTGGTGTTTGCAAATTCTTTTAATTTTTGTTTGTCCTGGAATCTTTTTATCTCTCCTATTTCTAATGACAGCCTAGCTGGATATAGTATTCTTGGCTGTATATTTTTCTTCTTTAGTGCTCTGAATATATCATGCCAGTCCTTTCTGGCCTGCCAGCTCTCTGTGGATAGGTCTGCTGCCAATCTAATATTTCTACCATTGTATGTTACAGACCTCTTGTGCCGAGCTGCTTTCAATATTTTCTCTTTGTCACTAAGACTTGTAAGTTTTACTATTAGATGATGGGGTATTGACCTATTTTTATTGATTCTGAGGTGGGTTCTCTGTGCCTCCTGGTTTTTGATGCTTGTTCCCTTTGCCATATTAGGGAAATTCTCTACTATAATTTGCTCCAATATACCTTCTACCCCCTCTCTCTTTCTTCTTCTGGGACCCCAATTATTCTAATATTGTTTCCTCTTATGGTGTCATTTATCTCTCAAATTCTCCCCTCATGACCCAGTAGTTGTTTGTCTCTCTTTTGCTCAGCTTCTTTATTCTCCATCATTTGGTCTTCTATATCACTAATTCTCTCTTCTGCTTTTTTTATCCTAGCAGTAAGAGCCTCCATTTATTATTGCCCCTCATTAATAGCTTTTCCAATTTCAACTTGGTTAGATTTTAGTTCTTTTATTTCTCTAGAAAGGGATTCTCTAATATCTTTCATGCTTTTTTTGAGCCCAGCTAGCACCTTGATAATTGTCATTCTGAACTCTAGTTCTGACGTATTACTAATGTCTGTATTGATTAGATCCCTAACTGTTAGTGTTGCCTTTTGTTCTTTTTTCTGTGATGAGTTTTTTCTGCCTTGTCATTTTATCCAGGTAAGAATAGATGAATAAGAGAACAAAATACTAAAAGGGTGGCAAAGACCCACGAAAAATATACACTAACCAAATCAGAAGAGACCCAAAACTGGGGGGAGAAGAAAGGAGGAAAAGAAAAAAATATATATACATATATACATACATATATGTGTATATATATATGTGTGTGTGTGTATATATATATATATATATATATATATATATATATATATATTAGACTGTTGAATAGAACAGAGCCACACACTTGGTTTTGAGCATATTCTGGTCTCTTAGAATAAACTACTTCCCAAAGTTTTAAAGAAATAAAAACTTACATATATACAAAAATAAGAGTAAAAACGATGAAGGGATGGAATATGAATGTAAAGATGAAAATTAAAAAGGATTCTAGGAAAGGAATTGACAAGATAAGAAGTTGGTTGAAAAAAGGAAAAGAAAGAGGAAAGAAAGTGATCAGGCTGGAGACTGGAACAAAGCCATTGCTAGATTTAGAGTATATTTTGATGTATTAGAAGAAATTCTGTCCCCAAATTTTAAAGATAAAAACACTATGTATACAAAAAATAAGGTCAAATACAATGAAGGGATAAAATATGACTATAACAATGTAAATTTAAAAAGGTTTTTTAAAAAGCTATTGATAAGATAAAATAGTTTAAAAACGTTAAAATAGGAAAGGAAATTTAAAAAAAATAGAATAAGAAAAAAATTAAATTAAAAAAATTTAACTTTGAGAGACTAAAGGATGATGGGAAAAGCCATGAATTCTGTGTTGCATTCCCCTAGTTCTGGAGTTCTGCAGTTCTCATTGATTGGTGAACATGGCCTTGCCTGGATGGTCTTGCTGATCTTCTTCAGCAGGGTCCTGTTGCAGTGATTCTCAAATGTCCTTGCCCGAGGCAGAATTGCACCACCCTTGCCAGGGGACAGGCTAAGTAATTTGCTTGGGTTCACAAAGGCAGCTTTTGTCAAAAGGCAGCTTTTGTTCCCTGAATGATTTCCCTACAGCTTTGGAGGATAGGACAGCTTTGCAGGACAATGAAAATGGTGGCCTCCCAATCTCTGGCCCCCTAGGAGCCAAGAGCTCAGGGCCCCACTCCTCAATGTGTCCTCAGAGAAAAGCAGTCAATCCCTCTTTTCTTTCTTGTTTACAGCCGTACTCTGAGCTCACCAGGTCTGTGACCGAGCATTTCTATCTCTGGTGCACAGCCCCATTTGGAGTCTCCAAACTCAGCAGATTCCAGAAGCATGCTCCCATGCTGCTCCTTCCTGAGGAAGAAGGAGGAGGTCTCTCCATATCTGCAACTTGTGGGGTCCCTGCTCAAAGAGCAGGGACCCAACTGTCACTTGGATCATGTTTTAAGGTAATCCCAAGTACAGAGCCCACTCTTTGACTCCATATATCTGTAGCCAGCTTCCCTGCTACCCTACCTGGGAGCTCTGCCATACTCAGAAACCCCTGGTCTTTTTGTGACCCATGGGTTCTGAGACCATGCTGTCCCCGTGAGGGCTCCACCCCTGCTTAACCTCTGGAGCAACTTCCCACAGTGGAGCAGACTTCTAAAAGTTCCAATTTTAAGCTCCAATGCTCTCTCACTTGTCGGGAGCAGACACCTCCCCTATACGGTCTATCCTCTCGTAGGTTTGGATTCCTTTCTCCACAGGTCCTACCTTCCAGAAAGTAGTTGATTTTCTGTTCCTAGAATTGCTGCTCTTCTTCTCTTCTAACTCCTACTGAGTTTGTAGGTGTTCAGAATGGTTTGATAACTATCTAGCTAAAGTCCTGGGACTTGATGATATTTCAGTTTCCTAATACTCTGCCAACTTGATTCCTCCTGTCCTGACTTTATCTCTCTTCTGATGAGCTCAAGAAAATGTTGCATTGCTGTAGTTTACCTAGCTTTGTCTTACTGTTTAATGCAGAGTGACACCTTTCACCAGTTTCTACATTCAAACTGAAGGTTATTTAGAATTAATTTTAAAAAGATCACAAGGAACATATAGCAAACATGAAAAAATAGTGGATCTTAGTGCAACTTGCAACAAATTTCAAAGGATTGAATCCCCCCAAAACCTGCTCCGCCCTGCCAGTGTGTTTTCTCTTCACAGATATATAGGAAGCTAGAAATCAATTAAATGAAAAGTACTTGGATAATCACCAACTTCTTTGAAACTCAGCATTTACCTATAGGAAAAGGAAGAAAGAAAGAAAGAAAGAAAGAAAAGGAATGAAGGAAGAAAGGGAGAGAGAAAGAGAGAAAGAAAGACCCCATGCACCAAGAAGAAAACACAATGAGTATTAAAGTGGATTACCATTACCCTAAGTACCCTTACCCATCAAATCACCTGAGGTAGAGGAAGGAGTCTTCTTAGTTCTCTTAATTGCCAAACAGCCTCCTCTTATTTTGATCCAAAATGATAGGGACTGTCCCACCGTGCACATGGCATGCTTACACTTCAAGCACCCTGGTTCCAAGCAAGAGCTTCAACAGAAACCCACACCCAGACAGGCAACCGACACCAACACCTTTCCCCTCAAACTCCAGGCTGCGCCTCATGTCACAGGAAGGCTGTTACTGCTTCAGCTCTGGTCACCCGACCACCCTTGGGGCCCTGGTTCCTGTGCTGCCAGTTGCTTATTGGCTGCTGCTAGGGGAGGCTGGGGAGCACAGCCTCTCTCATTGGAGGACCCCGTCATCCATGCACAATTGCTGTTCAGGAAGACTTTTGTGTCAAAAGGGAAAGATGATAGGCTACCAAGGCACAGAATCAGATAAATTGGAATGAAGTGGGGTGGGCCTATCAGAAGGTCGGGAGCTTGAGTAGGGCATGAGTCTAGATAGTTTGAGTTTTCTGCACAGTGTTTGGGTCCTCCTTTATGCATTTACTTCAATTCGGGTGATGGGATATGTTAAATGAGTGTGAATGGGGTAAGTGTGATTGCTATAGCTGCTATTGCACTTTAATTGTTGCTATACCAAAATAATGTTGAGAAGAAGTCATCCAGGAGGAAGGGACTTACTTCCAAGAATGCTAGCAAGATTTACTATTGGAAAATCTATAATATGATTTATGTGAATCAGCCAAAAGATTCAAAAAAAATGTTAATCTCAATAGCTGATAAAACAGCACGTGTGAATGTTTTAGATCCATTATGTCACCTCAAACACTTAGAAAACCAAAGATATTATCGTGAACACATACACCTCAGGTGAAAGCCCAATGTCATGTTTGTTGATGAAATGCTACTGTCACTACTATTTGAATATGGAAGGTAACAAGAAAGATTTCTGTCAGTATGGTGATTTGAAAGGCCCCTCCCCCCCCACTTTTTTTTTTTAGCTGTACCTGTGAGATTTAATTCAATATAAGTCTCCAGATAAACTAAGATTACTCACTAATTCCCTCAATTTTGCATTAGTCCAAGGAGCCAAGGTCAACTGAGGATTCTATAAAGTACACTTAAGTTAGCAATATGATTTAGAAGTTTTGATGGATATTCAGCATTGAATTGTTTTGGAAAACTTGACCACCGAAAAGAGACTATTCTCAGTTGACCTCATTGCACCGGAATGAGTAAATCTCTAGAACCATTTCTGGTCGCAGGACAACTTTACACCTCTAAAAATTGATAGGAAGCTAAAGAGCTTTTGTGCCAGTTATACCTGCCAGTGTTTACTGTAACAAAACACTAGAACAGAAATTTTAGTCCATTTATTTTAAAATAACTTTTAAAAACCGTCACATCATGCTGATATAAATTACAAATGCCTGTGAAACATATGTTTTCTAAAAAAGTAGAGTGGAGAGTGACACTGTTTCAGATACTTGAAAATCTCTTTAATATCTGGCCTAAAGAACTCAGATGTGTTCTTACATCTACTTCTGCATTTTATCTGTTGCTGGATCAGACATAATGAACTTCTGGAAAATTCTGCCACGCACTAGTGAGGGAATGAAAGTGAAAAGGCAAATAGCAGTATGAAAATATCCCCGTAAGGCTGACTTCGAGAAATAATTAACAGAAATGACTATTTAGGAAAGCCATGAAAATCAATATGGTTAAGGAAAACTTGATTTTCCTTGGAACAAACTGCACTACAGACATATATTAAAGTTGAGTTGTGACATTTGATAATGTTTCATTCATGGTACAAATGAGTTAAAGATCGGCAGAATGGCACAGGTCCAATAACTGACAGAAACACGGCACTTTAGGCAAGCAAATGAATGCGATGTGGGTAAAGTAAATAAATCGATGATTTTGATCGGAACAAATTGCACTAAAGACACACAATAAAGTAGGGTTGCTACATTTGGTAATGTTTCATAAACAACAAAAGTGTTTTAGGTATGGGCAGAATGGCACAGGTCCAAACGCTAGAGCTGGTGGGTCTCTGGAGAGTTACAGGTCTTTTTTGTGCCAAGTGAGGTGGCTCTGAAAAGAGCCTTTGGTTTGCAAGGCGGTCAGGTGATCCCGAGGCAGCTCATTGGTGAAAGGTGTACCTGATGACTGCCTTGCTTTTCTGAGATACGGTGCGCTTGCCAATCTCCCCGGGCAGCAGCAGGTGCACGGCTGTCTGGATCTCCCTGGAGGTGATGGTGGTGTGCTTGGGGGAGCAGGCCAGGCGAGAGGCCTCGTCAGCGATGTGCTCAAAGATGTCCTTAACAAACGAATCCATGACACTCACGGCCTCCTGCAAGAGGCTCGGGCCCTTGTGAACCTGTTTCAGAACCCTGGGGAAGTAGGTGGTGAAATTGTCCAGCATGGGGGAAGTGCTGGGGGGTGGTGGTGGTGGCAGCTGCGGCAGCATTGGCGCCTTGGCTGTGCCTGTTTTGGGCTCTTCGGGTTGGCTGCTGTGGGCTCCTCCATCCATGCCCAGGCTTTCCTCAGAGGAGGTCTCACAGCCAGGTTCTGCCATGTGGGGCTCACCTTCCCGACTGCTCAAAAGGAAGGAGAGACTGGCAGCTCCTGAGGGGTGCTGGCCCATTTATGATCGCTGCACTTCCTAACCTCATGGGCAACCTCCATCTCTGATTGGACAAAAACGCAATGCAGGGAGGCAGGTCACTACACCATGCCATGTCACACGTGCATGTGATTCCATACCCTTCTGCTTCCCATCAACCAATCACAGTGGGATTCTGGCATCCTTTAAACTTCGTGTTGCCTCTATCAGAAAGATGCCACATAGAGTTAGAGGTCATCTGGACCACAAACTTGATGTAATATTCATGCCTGCCATATGGAACAACAAATTCTACCACTTTTTAGAGTGGCTTAACATTAATTGAGGCCTTAACCATATTCCTACCGATTAAGTGCCCCTAAACAAGGACATAATCCAAAAGCATGCCACTATCAGTAGTATCAATAAACTATTTCTCAGAAAGGCTTATTATCAGATAGAAACTATTAAAAATATGTTTAACATATATAAATAAGTGATAAGATACATAAAACATGAGGAAGAAATATGTAATTACTTACAAAAGCAAATTATTTTTCTAGAATCAACTATGTTCTAGAATTGAACATCATAACCACTGGAATAGAAGATTGAAGACATTTTAGACAGCATATGAGATACAGGTGGATAGAGAATTGGTGAATTAGAATAGGTGGAAGAAATTGTGCAGAACAGCTTATAGAGAGACAAAGAGAAAGAAAAGTTTAAAGAGAGGCCAAGAGACTTAAGAAATGGACTAAGAAGTTATAGAGTACATGTCCTAGGCATCCCAGAAGCAATAAACTGGGTGAATTTTGGAAAAGGTCATATACAGAAAAAGCTCATCCATCACAACGACTGATTTATGCTTACACCATTTACACTTTGAGATGTCACCCAAAGCAACCAGACTGTAATGATTTCAGTTTCAGCTCCTAGAGAGAGTCTGAGTCCAATAACTAAAGTTCTTACTGCCATCAGAATGACTCTGTCATGGCCCGCTGCTGGGCCATTTTCTTCCTTCCCAGAGTCTACCGTTTTCTTGCTCTGAGACACTGTGGTTTGAGCAGGAGTGCTCTGACATGGTCAGCAAGTGCTCTTGGAAATCATGCGACATAACTGACCAACAATTGCCTCCAGTTCTGATTAAAAAAAAAAAAAAAGAATCAGAAAACAAGACAGCAATGTCCACAATAGCCAAACTATGGAAAGAGCCGAGATGTCCAACAACAGACGAATGGATAAAGATGTGCCCTATATATACATATATGAGATCCATTACAGAAGTGGGGGGAAACTGAATGGGAAGTCATCAGAGAAGGAGAAAAATCATGAGAGACTCTTAACTCTAGGAAACAAATTGAGGGTTGCTGGAGGGGAGGTGGATGGGGATTGGGATACTTGGGTGATGGGCATTAAGGAGGGCATGTGATGTATTATATGCAACTTATAATTGAACACTACATCTGAAACTTATGATGTACTATAAGGTGGCTAATTCAATTTTAATTTTAAAAAAAGCACTCCCCTCAGAAAAAAAAAAAAAAGAGAGAAAAGAGAATGGTCAAACCATGTCCTCCAAAGGCAGAATTCAAATAGCAATGGGATCCTTATAAAATCATTTCAGAGGTAGAATTTAGTGATTCATCAGTTGAATATTACATCAAGTGCCCTCCATAATGCCCATCAACCAATTACCCCTTCCCCCCACCACCTCCCCTCTAGCAACCCTCAGCTTGTTTCCTAGAGTTCAGCATCTCTTATGGTTTGCCTCCCTCTCAATTCTCATCTTATTTTATTTTTCTTCCCCTTCCCCTGTGTCCATCCATCTTGTTTCTTAAATTCCACATATGAGTGAAATCCTATAGTATTTGTCTTTCTCTGACTGACTTATTTAGCTTAGCATAATACCCTCTAGTTCTTAAATAAAATCTTTTACAAAGGGGGGTGGTGCCTGGGTGGCTCAATCCGTAAAGTGTCTGCCTTCAGCTCAGGTCAGCATCCTGGGATCCCAGCAGCCTGGCATCAAACCCCGCATCGGGATCCCTGCTCAGCTGGGGGTCTGCTTCACCCTCTCCCTCTGCCACTCTCCCTCTGCTGTGCTCTCTGATCATTCTCTCTCTCACTCTCACTCTCAAGTAAATAAATAAATAAAATCCTAAAAAAAATACCCCCTGGTTCCATCCACATCAGGGCAAACGGCAAGATTTCATTCTTTGTGACAGTTGAGTAATATTCGTGTGTGTGTGTGTGTGTGTGTGTGTGTGTGTGCGCGCGCACGCGCGCGTGTCTGTATAACACATCTTTTCCACCCATCCATCTGTCGGTGGACATCTGGGCTCTTTCCATATTTTGGCTCGTGTGGACATTGCTGCTATAAACAATGGGGTGCATGTGCCCCTTCGAATCACCATGCTTGTATCCTTTGGATAAATATGTAGTAGTGCAACTGCTGGGTCATAGGGTAGCTCTACTTTTAACTTTCTGAGGAACCTCCATACTGTTTTCCAGAGTGACTGCACGAGCTTGCATTCCCACCAACAATGTAAGATGGTTCCCCTTTCTCCGCATCCTCGCCAACATCTGTTGTTTCCTGAGTGGTTAATTTTAGCCATTCTGACCAGTGTGAAGTGGTATCTCATCATGGTTTTGATTTGTATTTCCCTGATGCTGAGTGATGTTGAGCATTTTTTCATATGTCTCTTAGCCATTTGTATGTCTTCTTTGGAGAAATGTTTGTTCGTGTCTTCTGCCCATTTCCTGACTGGATTTTTTGGTTTTGATTTTTGGATCCTAGCCCTTTATCTAATAAGACATTTGCAAATATCTTATCCCATTCTGAAGGTTGCCTTTTAGTTTTGTTGACTGTTTCCTTTCCTGTGCAAAAGCCTTTTATCTTGTTCAACAAGGAAGCAAGGGCTTTGAATGACACACTGGACCAGGCGGACTTAACAGATATATTCAGAACATTTCATCCTAATGCAACAGAATACACATTCTTCTCAAGTGCACATGGACCATTCTCCAGAATAAATCACATACTGGGTCACAAGTGAGGTCTCAACTGGTATAAAATTGTTTTCCTTAATATTACTTGGGTCCCCAAGATGTACCTCACATACCCGACTTGGTGGGTAAATTTAAAAAGCTGTAGGTTGAAAAAAACAATTACCCTAATTCTCTAAGAAACCATCATAGGGAGAAAAGCAGAGTCAACAAATGCAAAATACACTAAAATTTAAAGCACATTCCTTCAAAAACATATGATAATACAGGTAAAGGCATTTCTTAAAGGTATTCACATACCAATAAATTACAGAAACTGAACCAAACAAAGGGACTTAGGAAGAATTGAAGAAATTGGGGGTCGTTCACGTGTTTTAATCCCAAATGGTCAGGCTTCCAAAGTCATTTTCATTTGGACCTTTAATGAGCAGCTAACTATACTGCAAATAGAACAGTTCCAATCATGAGGGGAGAAATAAAATCTCATTTTGATTATTAGAAAATACAATACAATGATAAAGCCAGTGAAGAAAGCTTGCTATTCCTGATTTTTGCAGAGTCCCATTTGCCCAGGAGGATACAAAAATTTTGCTTGAAATATCAGTAGTCAAATACTTCACTTACCTGGATGCAAGGGAAAACAGTTATGTCCACTTCAACCTATGAATTTCTATCATTAAATCATGATTATTGGAAGCCAGCTAACAAATAAACAACAGCGACGGAATCCCACCCATTTTCTCCGCAACCCACAAGAGGAAACTTCCTAAGAATGCTCTTATTGGATAATCCTGGGACACCTTCCCACTCTTTGGGCCAATGGCTGTGGCTCAGGGGCTGTAAATCTGTCATAGGTTAAACCAATGAAGTTTAAGGTATGAGTTGTTCTCATTGGGAACTCCCATTATCCAAGTGATTTGTAATTACTGTATTCCGTTCTATCTTGTTAACTTTTTTCTTCAAAGTTGTCATTATCATTATTACAAGTATTTCATACAGTCATTGCTTTCATTTACAACTCTATTTGCTAATTCATTCTGTTACCATTCTTACTGGCAGCTGGGATCATCTTCCATCTCCTTAACTGTACTCTTTATATTTTTATTATGTTCAATTTGTTGACATACAATGCATCACTGGTTTTTGATGTAGTGCTCAACAGTTCATTAGTTGCATGTAATGCCCAATGTCCACCTTCTTTAGAAGCTCCTCTAATACGGTGTCAGATGTTGGAAACACTGTGAGTTACCATTTTTCTCAAATGTCTTTTTTTCTGAGTTAGGTTTTTAAGGTAGCCAGCATTGAAATGGGGTTAAGTGTGCAGGGCATTTAATCAGGTTTGATAACTGAGGATGGCACCAGATGTATATTAGTGTCCTCTCCTTAATCAGACATAAAATGTGGCCATCGGGGAAGCCCCAGAGCTTGGGCCAGGCAGCTCTCTGCAGCTGAGAAAATGCCTGAAAGGTGTAATGGCTAAGGAGTTCCAGCTGACAGCACTCTAAGTAGCCGATGCAGAAAGTCTTCGTTGAAGGGGGTTCCGGACAGTCCATCTTTATGTCTATCACAGCCTCATTATTAAGTGATACTTTGGCTTAAGTATGCAACTGCAGGTTGACAGGTATTTTCTCTCAGGACCTGCTTCTCTTGATAAAAAGAGGTATGCTGTCACACTACCCAGTATTCTGTTTTCAGGCACTGTGTCCTTTTGTCTGCTATCGTGCTCTCTATGCTTACATCGTAGCCCTACTATGAAGTCCCCAGCTGTGTTTCCTGAATCTAAAAATTCATGATTTCCTTAAGTTCTGGGGGCAACTACCAGTCATTTGTCTTTGAATATTATTTTCTAAATTTGCCCAAATTCCTCCTCCTGGAATGCCAGTGAGATGCACTTAACAACTACTTACTCCACTCCTTAAGACTCTTCGCCTCACTTTCATCCTATGTTTCTCTTTACCCTTCTATGAGGTGTTCCGTGTTATTTCATTCACCGATCTTCTAGTTCACCCATTCTCTCTATCCAGTAGGTCTCCTTTGTTGTGTAAACTTTCACGGATTTTTTAGTCTAGCGGTTATGATCTTCAAGACTAGAAAACCATTTAACACAATTTTGGGGCTCCTGAGTGGCTCAGTGGGTTAAGCCTCTGCTTTCAGCTCAGGTCATGATCTCAGGATCCTGGGATCGAGCCCCACATTGGGCTCTCTGCTTGGTGGGGAGCCTGCTTCCCCCATCCCCCCCACCTGCCTCTCTACCTACTTGTGATCTCTCTCTGTCAAACAAATAAATAGAATCTTTTAAAATAAATAAATAAATAAATAAAAACCGTTTTGATAACTAGCCACTTCTTACTCACATTGCACTTACAATTATTTATAAACGTGTTGACCATTTGTTGGCATTTAGCAATAGTACTCTGGAGCTTTCCAGTTGGTTTTCTGCTTGATTTTGACAAGGGTGGCTTGTTTTGGGATTGTGTGCTTATATAGGAGGACTTTGTCTGCAGGGATCATGTAAAAACCTCAATTAAGGTTGCTCCCCCAGAGTGAATTAGATGTGCATTTGCCATGTGTCTGGGTTTGTGACCAGGAACTGTTGGCATCATGCTGGTAGTGCTCACCTGAACCTGAGAGCTACACCAGGACACTCGTGTGACTGCACATTCTCAGAGAAACCTTTATTCCCCCCTCGCTCAGAACTAAGAACCAGGAACAGAATTTTCTTTGGCATCTCCTTTTTCCAGTAGGAAAGAGTCCAGTGTTCTCAAAGGTTATAGTCATTCGAGCACCACTTTGTGCAAAGCTGAGTATGTAATGCAATGGGTCTTACTTGGTCAGGCCCATGTGGCTAGGGGTAAAAAACAACAACAATAAAAAAAAAAAAAACCTGAATGTTCAAATATCTTGAGTTAAAATACATGGCCGGCATCAAGGGAAATCATTTTAATACTATTAATTTGAACAATTCTCCTCTGACCTGATGGAAGTGGTGAGAGATAGTCGACACACAGGCCTGGATTCATATCCTTCTCATCATGGTTAAAAGCATACAGCTAGCCAAACAAAGACATAAACACCAGGTAAAGTATAATACCGGATTCCTCCTCAGTCTCAGAGGCTGAGTACCCAGTAAGACTCTTCCTGGTTCAGCCTGAGGCACCTGACAGCACAGCGGGTCCATGGCTGTGAGTCAATGGCTGCACATCCCTGATTGTCTCACTCAGACCTGACTGAGGCTTGAGTTGCTTTGACTGGATGCCCCCATCATCCTCATGGAGCCAATCTACAAGTCCTGACGGTTTGTGTTTTCCACAAGAAAGGATCACAGGCTTGGGAGGAATAGAATCAGATAAATCTGAGCTTCTTAAAGTGGTAACTCCAGTTACTAGGGAGCCTGGAATAGGAATTGTTTTCCTGAGCTTTCTGATTTAGTGATATCTGTACTGAGTTTGGGCTCTATCTTCTGTTTTTCCATGAATTCCATAACAGAAGTATGTTGAATAAGTTTGATTGGGGATGTTCAACTTGTTAATACTATTTTTCCCAGGGTTGTGGCTTATAATTTGTTACTTAATCAACGAGTCGATTTCCCTCCAGTGGTCTTTACCATTAAGTACACTGTTAGATAATGACGCTCACCAAGTGCCCTTTGCCCTCAATCACCTTCTGAAGTGGATGATCAGGTGTATTCACTTTCCATCCCTGTCTTCAACATCAAATCCATCTTTTTTCTCTCTACCCTAGATTTTATATCTGTCACTCACCCTCACACTCCCAGCCTTTAGAGCCTATGTGGTGCATTTTCAACCTTGTTTTACTCCTGCTTCTATTTGATTTCTGAGACTAGAGATGCAAAGCCCAAATAAAGGACAAAAAATTCCACGCAGATTCAATTTCTCAAGATGATTTCTCACATAAAACTCTATATATCTATCTATCCCTATATCTATACCTATACCTATACCTATATCTACACCTATACCTATCTGTATCTACATGACCAGTATGTCAGACCAAGATTGGTATGTCACATGGACACACGCAGAGATTTTGAAACAGCAGCAATGAGCATGATAGAAATTAAGTGACTTAATGAAAAGCTGTTTATGCAAAACAGCTCAATAATACTACCTTTCAAAATGAGCATGGTTTGCAAAGAGTCTTTGCCTTTCCAAATTTTGTTTCCCCTGTGTATGGCAATTTGCGGCCCTACCAAGGGCCATTTATTTTTAGTTGATTTTATGACAATTGTTCCTGATTTCCCTGCATACAACATCCTTTTTCTCAAATTCTTAATGAGCTTTTTCAAATATTTCAGAATAATAAAACATAATAACCCTCGTGAGGATACCTCTCTATTCTAAATCCTTACTCTAATGATCCTAAGGTGAGCTCTGAAGTTCTAATGGCGCATCAGAGATCTTCCACATTGGACCACAACTAAACAAAACAAAAAACAAAATCAGACTTCCTACTCAATACTGGAGCAGGCATTGCACAACTTCACACCCTTGTTACTCAGAAAAGCCCTCTCTAGTGCCCTTCCCTGCCCACCATCTTTCTCATGAACCTGTCGTGTTCTGATCATGCTAAATAAATCTTGTGATCTGTCTCTCTGGGGAGTTCCTCTCCCTCCTCTGATAAGTTAAAGAAGAGGCTGTTTTTTTGTGGGTTTTTGTTTTTTTTACTTTTTGAAGATTATCCAGATTTCTCTCTTTGTCTGGCTGAATATGCCATCCTTCATAGGGGAATTGCAAATTGTTTAAAAAGCATAAGTGCCATTCTTAAACAGTTGACCTAATGTTGGTTGCTAAAAGAAATTCTAATCGATTTCCAAGAATTGAAATCAGAGTATCTTCTTCCATCACAGAGGTAGGAAACTAGAAAAAAAAAAACATATAATAAAATTAGGCAACATTGAAATCATCTTGAGTAAAATAAGGAAGGTGAATGAGGTCACCTTAGTTCTTTGATGGGACACCAAAAAATCAGTGTGATGGAAGAGGCACTGCATGGACCCATGTACAGGTCAGGGATCATATCTCGTGTGGGTTGAATTCTGTCCCACCAAATTCATATGATGCAGTACTAACCCCCAGTACCTCAGGTGGGAGCATAGTTGGAGACAGGGTCATTAACAAGGCAATCGAGTTAGAATACACTCTTTAACATGGGCCTTAACCGAAAATGACATTTCCTTGGAGGAAATGTGGACGCAGAGACATGTATATAGACAAGAAAATGGGACAAGACAATGGGAGGAGTCAGCCATCTAAGAGCCTAGGGGAGAGGCTCAGGAAAGAACCTTCCCTCACATAACTCAGGAGGAAGCAACCTGGTGCGCTACTCTTGGATTGGACTTCTAGCCTCCAGAACTGTGAGATCATACGTTTCTGTTTTTTAAGCTCCCCAGTCTGTGGTACTTTAAAATGATAGCCCTAGCACACAAGATTTCGGTTCCAGAAGGGGGGTAATGATGTAACAAACAATACAGTGGAGCAGCTTTGAAACTGGGCAATGGCTTAAGGTGGTAGAGTTTCAAGGTGCATGACAGAACAAGTCGCGATTACCTTAAAGCACTGTTGGGTGAAATACGGACATTAAATGTATTTCAGGTGAGGGCTCATACAGAAAAGAGGAGAGCTGAAGGAGAAGACTCTATCAGCTTGCCAAATGCATATATCATCATGAAAAATATGTTGGTAGGAATGTGAGTGTCACGGGTGAGACAGCAGATGGAAATTAGGCGCATGTTATTGCAAACTTGAGAAATGGCCATCCTTGTTTTCAAGTGGCAGACCATTTGGCTGAATTGTGTTCTAGTGTTTTTGCGGAGAGTAGAACTTTCACATGATAAACTAGGACAGTAACCTGAGGAGATTTCAAAGCACAAGGTTGAAGAAGCAGCCTGGTTTCTCCTTACTGCTATGATAAATGGCAGAGGAGATAAATTAAAGAAGGTATCATGAAACAAAAAGAAATGACCACATAATACTTTCCAACCTTCTCAGCCTATCCAGGTAGGCACTTTAAGAAAAGGGCCAGGGGTGTGCCTGGAAACCCATTAGTTGGGGGCTTAGGCATGTGAGACATGGGTCTGATGGACCATCTCAGCAGAAGCCAGGAATAGAGATACGGTTATCCGGCCTTAGAAAACTAACATAACATCACTAGAAAACTAATATAATATCCTTAAGTGTCCATGATTAAAAATCTACAATGAATCAGTCAAAGAACAGACAGCAGGGAAAGAATCACAGATGCTTAATTAATCTATAACAAAGGAGGCAAGAATCTACAATGGGGAAAAGACAGTCTTTTCGGTAAATGGTATTGGGAAAACTGGACAGCTACAGCCAAAAGAATGAAACTGGAGCACTTTCTTGTACCATGCACAGAAATAAACTCAAAACTAATTGAAGAGCTAAGTGTGAGACTTTAAATCATAAAACTCCGAAAAGACAACATAAGCAGTAATCTCTTGGACATCGGCCTTAGCAACATATTTATGGATATGTCTCCTCGGGCAGGGAAAACAAAAGCAAAACTAAAAAGATTTTGCACCACAAAGGAAACCATTAACACAACAAAAAGTCAAACTAGTGAATGGGAAAGGATATTTGCAAATGTTATATTCGATAAGTGTTTAGTACCCAGAATATATAAAGAACTCAAACAACTGAAAAGCAAAAACCCAATCTGGGGCGCCTGGGTGGCTCAGTGGGTTAAGCCGCTGCCTTCAGCTCGGGTCATGATCTCAGGGTCGTGGGATCGAGTCCCGCATCGGGCTCTCGGCCTGCTTCCCTCTCTCTCTCTCTCTGCCTGCCTCTCTGTCTACTTGTGATCTCTTTCTGTCAAATAAACAAATAAAATCTTTAAAAAAAAAAAACCCAATCTGATTAAAGGATGGACAGAGGACCTAAGTAGATCATTTTCTAAAGAACACATATGGATGGCCAACAGACACATGAAAAGATGCTCAACATCATTACTCATCAGAGAAAGGCAAATCAAAACCACAATGAGGTATCACCTCACAGCAATCAGAATGGCCAGTATCAAAAAGCCCAGAAATAACGAGTGTTGATGAGGATATAAAGAAAAGGGAGCCCTCGTGCACTGCTGGTGGGAATAAAACTTGGCACAACCACTGTGGAAAACAGTATGGGGGTTACTCGAAAAATTAAAAAGTAGAACTATCAATATGATCCAGTAATTTCATTACCAGGTATTTACCCAAAGAAAACCAAAACACTAATCTGAAAAGATGTATGCATCCCTATGTTTGTTGCAGCATTATTTACAATTGCCAGACTGTGGAAGCAGCCCAACTGTCCATCAATAGAGGAATGGATAAAGAAGATGTGATATAGGGGCACCTGGGTGGTACAGTCGCTTCAGCATCCAACTCTTGGTTTCAGCACAAGTTGTGAGCTCAGGGTCATGGGATGGAGCCCCATGTGGGGCTCTGTGCTCAGGGCAGAGTCTGCTTAGGATTCTCTCTCCCTCTCCCTCTGCCTCCCCACCCCCCACCATGTGCTCCTGCTCTCTCATTTCTCGTGTGTGTGTATGTGTGTGTGTGTGTGTGTGTGTGTGTGTGTATGTCTGACTCTCTCTCGAATAAATAAATCTTTAAAAAAGAAGATGTGAGATATAGGTAATGGAATATTATTCAACCATAAAAATCCCCAAAATCTTGCCATTTGCAACAACATGGATGGATCTAGAGAGTATATGCTAAGCTAAATAAGCCAATCAGAGAAAGACAAATGCCATATCATTTCACTCACATGTGGAATTTAAGAGACAAAACAAATGAGCAGAGGGGAAAAAAAAAGAGACAGAGACAAACCAAGAAACAGACTCTTAACTGTGGAAGATAAGGGGATGGTTACCAGAGAGGAGGTGGGTGGGGGGATTGGTGAAATAGGTGAAGGGGATTAAGAGTACACTTATCTTGATGAACACTGAGTAATATATGGAAATGTTGAATCACTATATTGTACACCTGAAACTAATATAAAACTGTGTGTTAACTACACTGGAATTAAAATTTAAAGAAAACAAGAAAAAAAATTAAGTTAACTAAAAATGGGTCATTGACCAAAATATGAGTTTAAAATGAAAAACAATTAGGAAGAAACATAAAGGTAAATCCTCATGACCTCGGATTTGGCAATAGAATTTTAGATATGATACCACAAGCCATAAAATAAATAAATAGATACTGTGAAGCTCATCAAAATGTAAACATTCCATGCCTCAAGAAACCTCATCAAGAAAGTAAAAACCCACAGAATGGGAGAGAATATTTACAAATACATGTGCATGTATCTGATAAGGGACTTGTCTCTACAATATATGAAGAACACCTAAAAGTCTGTAATAAAGTGACAGATAACCAAATTAACAAATGGGCAAAGGATCTGAATGCACATTTCTCCAAAGAAGATACACAAATGTCCACTAAGCACATGAAAAGATGTCCAACATCATTAGTCACTGGGGAAAGACAAATCAAAACCACAATGGGATACCACTTCACACCTACTAGGATGGCCACAATCAAAAACACAGATAATAACAAAGTGTTATCGAGGATGAGGAGAAAGTGGGACTTGTTTGTTACTGGTGGGAAAGTAAAATCACACAGCCACTTTGTAAACCAGTCGGGCAGCTCCTCAAAACATTAAACACAGAGATAACATATAACCCAGCAATTTCACCCCAAAATATATACCTAAGAGAAATGAAAATCTATGTCCACATAAACGCTTATAAGAGAATGGTTATAACAGCATTGTTTGTAATATCCCCAAAGTGGGGGAAACCCAAATGGCCAGCAACTGATGAATGGATAAACAGATGTGGTATGAATGGAATATTATTCAGCCATAAAAACGAATGAAGGACTGATACAAGCTGCAATATGGACAAACCTTGCATAATGATGCAAGGGAAAGGGGCCAGTCAGAAAACACTATGTATTGCGTGATTCCATTCTTATGAAATGTCTGGAACAGGCAAATCTGCAGAGACCCAAAGCAGAAACAGCGGTTGCCTATAGTGGGGGAGATGGGGAGAATGGACAGTGACGTCTCTGTTGCTGTGTCTGAAGGACTGCTACCCACCTCAGGGACCTCCTTCTGTCCACGGCTATAGGGGAAGACAGGCTTCAGGTGGATGCAGTGGCAGGCTTGCAGGAGGAGCAAGTCTTTCTGCACCTGGAGTGAGAAAACCTGGGTTTGAGCTCCTCCTCAGATGCTCACACCCAGCATCCTTCAGGCAAGTCGCTTCATCTACCATCACATTGCTACTCAAAATGTGCCCACTGGGCTGGTGCTGATCCACAAACTGTTAGCCTCCCACAACAGCGTAAACACAGATATTGAAAGAAGCATTTACAAACCTCAATAGCAATCTGACTGTCTTCATTTCTGTTGAATTTAATAACAAACAGGTTGAGCTCGTTAAAAAAAAAAAAAAACAAGAAGAAAGAAAGAAAGAAAGAAAGAATCAGAGGTGCTTCCCCCTCAGTCTCCCAGGTGGAATAACCAAGGAAGACATGTATTGGCTCATCTTGAGACACCTCCTCATATATAGGAGAGCCAATGGCTGTGGCTCAGAGGCTGCAGGTCCATCAGAGGCTGACTCAGAATTGTATGTGGTTGCTTCAATTGGATGCTCCATAATACCCATAATATTGTAAATAATTAAGATCTGACCTGTCAAGAATGAAAGTTTATAACCTGAAAAGAACAAAGTCAGATAAAACTGAATGAGTTAAGAGTAGCAGCTTCCGTTGGAAAGGGTCTTGAATAGGTGTTGTTTCTTGAACTTTCAGATTTAGACATTTGCATACTGAGTTTGGGTCCTTGCTTATGCTTTTCAAAGAATTTCACAATATGAATAGCATTGAAAAAGTTTGATTTGTATATGCCTGTCCTATTACTGCTATTTTCCCCATGTTGTTGCTTATAATTTGTCAGTGAAGCAGTAGCCATTCCCTCATTTCATATCAATAACCACAGCATTACATCATGATGGCTCACTTAGGTACATTTTACCTCAATCATCCACTCATAGGAATAATCAGATGTACTCAATTCCCACTCTGGTCTTCAACATCAAAGCCCATTTTCCTTTCTCCTTCCCAGATTTCATGTGTGTCTCTCAGGCTTCCACGCCAAGTGTCCCATCCACAGCCCAATTATGGTGCATTTTTATGTTGTTTTACCAGTGCTCCCATTTAATTTCTGAAATTACAAATGCAAGACACACACACACACACACATGCACACACACACACACACACACACACAAATATCCTAATGGAGTCAGGTTCTGAAAATAACTTTTTACATACTAAAACGTGTATGACACAAATACACATGAGTATCTTTGAAGAACATCTGTATGTCACATTAACAAATATGGGCATTTTGAACCAGTAGCAATTAGCATGATAGGAATTAAGAAACTTAGGGAAATGCATTTTTCTTTTTCTAAATGTTCCAGAGTTCTTTCTCTGGAAAGGCAAATGGCTCAGCAGGGAGCCTTTGGCTTCTAAGGTTTTCTTCCTGCTGTACATGGCAATTTCTAGGTACCACCCACAAGGATTTCCTTGCACTGGATTTTTGGTACTTTTTCTCGGGATTTTATGAAGAAAGCTTTTTTTCTCCCCCCTCAAATGCCTTTGGCTTCTCTCTCTTCTGATGGGCTCCAGAAAAGGTTGGATTGCTGTGGTTTACCTAGCTTTTCTCACTGTTTGGCTCAGAGTGACACCTTTCGCAGGTTTCTACATTCAAATCAAAGGTTATTTAGAATTCATTTTAAAAGTTCACAGGAAACACATAGCAAGCATGACGAAATAGTGGGTTTTAGTGCAACCTGTAACAAATTTCAAAGGATTCAAGTCCCCCCAACCCCATTTCTGCCTGGGTTCTTTCTTCAAAGATATATAAGAAGCTAGAAATCAATTAAATGAAGAGTACTTGGGTAATCAACAACTACTTTGAAACTCAGCATGTACCTATAGGAAAAGGAAACAAAAAAAAGAAAGAAAGACAGAAAAAAAAAAGAAGAAGAAAAGATGCCCATTCACCAAGAAGAAAAAAACACAATGGGTATTGAAAGTGCAATACCATTAACCTAAACCCTCCTACCCATCAAATCAGTTGAGGTAGAAGAAAGAGTCTTCTTAGTTCTCTTAATTGCCAAACAGCCTCCTCTTATTTTG
>NW_019154167.1:4824958-4913444 GCF_002288905.1 Enhydra lutris kenyoni | reverse complement strand
TGTGCAGAAAACTCAAACTATCTAGACTCAT
The DNA here is from genome assembly GCF_002288905.1 of Enhydra lutris kenyoni. Classification (NCBI taxonomy): domain Eukaryota; kingdom Metazoa; phylum Chordata; class Mammalia; order Carnivora; family Mustelidae; genus Enhydra; species Enhydra lutris. Next base: position 4,913,413 of record NW_019154167.1, on the reverse strand, counting down.
GCCCTACTCAAGCTCCTGACCTTCTGATAGGCCCACCCCACTTCATTCCAATTTATCTGATTCTGTGCCTTGGTAGCCTATCATCTTTCCCTTTTGACACAAAAGTCTTCCTGAACAGCAATTGTGCATGGATGACGGGGTCCTCCAATGAGAGAGGCTGTGCTCCCCAGCCTCCCCTAGCAGCAGCCAATAAGCAACTGGCAGCACAGGATCCAGGGCCCCAAGGGTGGTCGGGTGACCAGAGCTGAAGCAGTAACAGCTTTCCTGTGACATGAGGCGCAGCCTGGAGTTTGAGGGGAAAGGTGTTGGTGTTGGTTGCCTGTCTGGGTGTGGGTTTCTGTTGAAGCTCTTGCTTGGAACCAGGGTGCTTGAAGTGTAAACATGCCCATGTCACAGTGGGACATGTCCCTATCGTTTTGCATCAGAATAAGAGGAGGCTCTTTGGCAATTAAGAGAACTAAGAGGACTTCTTCCTCCATCTCAAGTAATTTGATAGGTAGGAGGACTTGGATAATGGGAGCTCACTTTAATACCCTTTGTATTTTCTTCTTGGTGCCTGGGCTTTTTTTTTTCTTTCTTCCTTTCCTTTTTCGTTTATTTGTTTTGTTTTCCTGTAGGCACAGGCTGAATTTCAAAATTGTTGGTGATTATCCAAGTGGTTTTTGTTTTTTTTTTCTCCCAGCTTCTTATACATCTGTGGAGGGAGAACACACTGGGGGAATTCAGTCCTTTGAAATTTTTTAGGAATTGCACTAAAATCCACTATTTCATCATGCTTGCTATGTGTTCCATGTGAACTTTTAAAATAGATTCTAAATAACCTTTGATTTCTATGTGGAAATCTGTGAAAGTTGTTGCTCTGAGCCAAACAGGAATTAAAAGCTAGGTGAACTACGGAAACCCAAGTTTTTTGTGAGCCCATCAGAAAAGAGATGAAGACAAAGGGATTTCAAAAAAAGTGCTTACTTCATAAATATGCAAGGATATCTACCACAAAATCTAGTGCAAGGAAATCCTCGTGAGTGGTACCTAGAAATTGCCATATACATTGGGAACAAACTTTTGGAAGTGTAAGGCTGGTTGCAGAGCCATATGCCTTTTCAGAGAAAGAACTGTGCACCATTTAGAAAACTAATATTATGTTTCACCATGTCACTTACTTTCTAACATGCTCATTGGTGCTGGTTCACAATACCCATGTTTGCCAATATGACATACAGATGTTTATCAACATTCGCATGCATGTTGGCCTCATACACGTCATATTCTGGAAAAAGTCATTTTAATAATATGAATTACTGAGGATATGTGTGTGTGTGTGTGTGTGCGCGCGCGCGTGCTGAGCTGTGGGTGTTTCACATGTGTAATTTCAGAAATCAAATGGGAGGAAAACAATATTAAATTCACCTAGAGTTGGTTGTGGATGGAAGACTGGGAATGCAAGTATGAGTGGCAGATATGGAATCCGGGAATGAGAAAGAAAAATGGGGTTTGATGTTGAAGTTCAGAATGGAAAGTGAATACATCTGATTATTCCCTTGAGTAGGTAAGTGAAGAAAAATATGTCTGTTGAGCAATCATGGTCTAATTCTGTGGTTACTGAGAAGAAGATATAGGGGAATTGGCTACTGCTTGGCTAACACAGTATAAGCAAAAGCACAGGGACAATAGTATTAATAAGACAAGCATACCCAAGTCCATCTCTTCTAAACACTATCCATATTATGCAATTCGTTGGAAAACATAAGAAAGGACCAAACCCAGTACAGAAATACCTAAATCCAAAGTTGAAGAAATAAAACCTGTTCAGGCTCCTTAGAAGCAGAAGTTACTATTCTGACACATCCAGCCTTAACTGACTCTGTTCCTTTCAGGCTATTAACTTTTATTTTTGAAAACCTCAAAATTTCACAAGGTGCGTCACCTCATGGGGATGATAGGAGACTCTAGTCAGAGCAGCTCAGGCCCCACACTCTTCTGAGTCAGCCATTGAAAGACCTACATCCTCTGAGCCACAGCTATTGGCCCAATGTGTGAAGTGGTGTACCGAGGTGAGCCAATAAAAGACCACCTTGGTTGGGCCACTTTAGAATTGGGGGGTGGGGTGGCAGGTATCAGCTGTCATTTTTTATCAGCTGTTTTTTATTTGCTTAATGGATTTGTTAGAGCTTCTTAATCATGCTTATTTCAGGATATTAGTTTTGTAGGGCTCCGAAACCAAACACTAGGGACTAGTCAACTTAAACAACATATCATTTATTGCCTCATAGTCCTGGATGCTGGTGGCCAAACTCATTGTCTGAAGGGTGGGCGACTGTCCTGGCTATGAGGTAGGCATCTTTCATAAGTCATTCTATTTCTTTAATGTATTTATTTATTTGACAGACAGAGATCACAAGTAGCCAGAGAGGCAGGCAGAGATAGAGGAAGGGAAGCAGGCTCCCTGATGAGCAGAGAGCCAGATACGGGGCTCGATCCCAGGACCCCGGGATCATGACCCAAGCCGAACACAGAGGCTTTAACCCACTGAGCCACCCAGGTGCCCCAAGTCCATTCTCTTTTTCTTACAATAGCCATGTTCTCACAATATCGACTCATGTGGTCTTCCCTCTGTCAGTGTCTGTGACTCCAAATTTCCCCTTTTTATGGGGACTGCAGCCTTATTGGTAAGGCCTGCCCTAATTATTTCACCTGAACATGGGTTTACTTTGGTGAAGCCTCCATCACCAAATAAGGTCACATTCTCAAGGACTGGGGGGGGGCGGTCAGGATTACAGTGTATCATTTTTAAGGACACCACAGTTCAATCCAGTGGACTTCCAAAAGTCATATACTATGCACAATATATTCTTCCATTGAATGGTGACATGTGAATGCCACCAAAAACCTTCACTGGTTCTGGCATCAATGCTAAGGCAAGATCTCACCAAAATACTGTGTACATCAGATAAGGGTACATTGCCAGCCGTGATTAATGCTTTGGCCACATTCCCGTCTAACCGAGAATGTGTGACAGCAGACAAGCGTATCTGCTTCCAAAATACAATGGCTGGACAGGCACAGGACAGACATCACTATTCCAAAATTGAAAAACTGGAAAAGGAAACGAGGGTTGTGGGTCCCGAACAAGTTTGGGTCCTAGTAAGGAACATTATTATTAGATTTTAAGGATTGAAAAGAATCCTCTTTGGCTCTAGGCTCCGGCCGCTGGTCCCATGGAGTGGCAGCTTCACATTCTTGACCATGGTATGTCCACAGTAAGTAGTGACCTCCCAGGTGTCCAGAGTTGCTGGAGTACATTCTGAACACCATAGGTGGTCCTAACATTTGGAGCCCAGGAGGTTTAGAAATCAAATGGGATCCCTAGTAAACCAATGTTAAAACTCACCTAAGTCAGGCTGTGGATGGAATACTAGGAAGGCAAGTGTGAGTGACACACATGAAATCTGGGAAGGAGAAATGAAAATGGGCTGACTTCAGTCTCAGGAATGAAGGGGGAGTTGGCTCTATCCCCTGGCATTGTGTTTCTGGGTCCATAGTGACTGTGGCAGCCCTGCCAGCCTCTGAAACTTCTGTGGGGTCATTTGCCCCCTTTCTTGAAGGATAATGCATGTTTCCAGCCAGATACATCTACAGGCCCTCTTGTTTGTAGAATCCCCATAGTACAACTATCTTCCTTCATTTGTTCCATCTGTTTCCCTTTCAATCCAAGCTGGACATGTTTCTGCCAATATAAAAATCTCAGAATAAAACACTTGTTGGCTTCCTCTGTAATTCAGAGGATTCAAGCCATCACACAGGAGGGTCCTCTGTACATCTTTCTTGGACAACCATATCTCTATTCCTGGCTTCTGTTGAGATGGTTGATGGGACCCATGTGCCGCATGCCTAAGCTCCTAACTACTGTTTTTCCAGCCACATCCTCGGGCCCTTTTTGAAGTGGTCTATCTAAATAGGTGGAGGAGGTTGCAAATCATCATGTGCTATTTTGCTTTTGTTTCACACTACATTATTTAATCATTGTCTCTCCTCTGTCACTTACTATGAGTGGCAAGGAGAAACCAGGACATGCCTTGAACAGTGTGCTTTGAAATTGCCCCAGCTTACTGTCCCAGCTTATCATGTAAAATTTCTAGTCTTCACCAAACACTAGAACACAGCTCAGCCAAATTCTCAGCTACTTGATATCAAGGATGGCCATTTATCAAGTCTCCAATAGCAGGCTTCTAATTTCCATCCTCTGTCTCACCAGAAGCATCCTTGACATTCACATTTCTAGCAACATATTTTTCATGTTCTATGTATTTGCTAAGATGATAAAGTCTTTTTCTACAGCTCTGCTCGTTTCTGTATAAGCTCTTACCTGAAGTACATTTAGTATACATATTTCACCCAGCAGTCCCTTAAAACAATCTTGGTTTATTTTGTCATGCACCTCAAAACTCTACCACTCTTACCCATTACCCAGTTTCAGAGCCAGTCCCAATTTATTGTTGGCCCATTACCCTACTTCCAAAACCTAAATCTGTTATTGTGCTGTGGCTATCACTACAAAGTACCACAGACTGGGGAGTTTAAACCACAGAAATGTATTGTCTTAAAGTTTTCGAGGCTAGAATTCCAAACCAAGTGTTTGGAGTCCAGGTTGATTCCTTCTGAGATGTGTCAGGGAAGGATGTATTCCTGGCGTCTCTCCTAAACTCTTCCATGGTTGACTTCCCCCAAGGTCTTTTCACATTGTCTTCTCCATACACATGTCTCAGTGCCCACATTTCCCCTTTTTATATAGACAACATTGATTTGGATTAGGGCCCACATTAGAAAATATATTTTAACTTGATGGCCTCCTTATGGACCCTATCTCCTAATATGGCCCTGCTTGAAGTTAGGACTTCCTCATATGGACTTGTGGGAACGTAATTCAACCCATGAGAGGTATGAAACCTGAGTTGTACATGGGCACTTGTGCTGCCTTTTTCATTATATTGATTATATGAGGTCCCATTAGAGAACTAAGGTGACCTCATTCACCCTTCTTTTACTCAAAACTATTTGAATGTTGCTCAATTTTATTGTGTTTTTAATTTTTTAGCTTCCTATCTATGTGATGAAAAAAGATAATCTGATTTCAATCCTTAGACATTAATTAGGATTTCTTTTAGGGACCAATATTTGGTCAATATTTTAAGAATGACACTTATACCTTTAAAATAATCTTTAATGTTCCTGTATGTGATAACATTTTCATCCAAAGAAGGAGACAAATGTGAATAGTCCGCAAGAGTCAAAAAAAATTTTTTTTGGATCTGTAATTGCAGAAATCAAATAAGACCATGAGTAAAACAATGTTGAAAATGCACCACATAGTCTTTAAAGGAAAGTGTAAGGGGGAGTGACTGATATGAAATCCAATGTGGACTGAGGAAAAATGGGTTTTGAAGGTTGACAGAAAAGGGGAATACATCTGGTTGTTCACTTCAGAAGGGAAGGTGACTGAGGACAAAGGGTATCTATTGAACATTCATTCTCTAATGGTGTGGTTAATGATAAAGAAAAATTTAGGGAAATGGTTTTATTGCTTAAATAACAAATTATAAGCCACAACCCTGGGAAAATAGTATTAATAAGTCAAACATACTCCACTCAAACTTACTCAACATTAACCTTGTTATAGATTTCATTCAAAAACAGAAGGGAGAACCCAAACTCAGTATAGAAGTCCCTAAATAAAGAGTTCAAGGAAGAACAGCTTAGAAGGTTCCTTTGTAACTGAAGTGTCTACCTTAAGTCACTCAGATATATCTGATCCTATTTCTTTGAGGCCTGTAACCTTTTCCTGTGGAAAATGCAAACCTTCATGACTGGGACATCAGCATCATGAGGATAATGGAAGTATCCAGTTAAAGCAGCACCGGCCTCACTCAACTCTGAGTAAGCCAAACAGAGATATGGAACTGCTGACTCACAGCCATTGGACCAATGTGCAGTCAGATGTGTCAGGCTGGGGCGCCTGGGTGGCTCAGTTGGTTAAGCAATTGCCTTGGGCTCAGGTCATGATCCTGGAGTCCACAATTGAGCCCCACATTGGGCTCCCAGCTCTGCAGGGAGTCTGCTTCTCCCTCTGGCCTTCTCCCCTTTCATGCTCTCATGAATAAATAAAATCTTAAAAAAAAAAGATGTGTCCTTCAAATTAACACTGTCTGCATGATCCAGGAAATTCCTGGTTGTTAACCCAGACACATGCCTAATGCATATCTAATCCTTTCTAGAGGGGGCTTAATCTTTATTGAAGGTTTTACAAGATTCCTGCAGATAAAGTCTCCCCATACAAGCACATAATCCAAAAACAAGCCTCCCTCAGCAAAATCAAATAAGAGACCAGAATGGAAACCTTAAGAGAATTATTGCCAAATGCCAAACTTAAAAAATCAATTTGCGGGGCACCTGGGTGGCTCAGTGGGTTAAAGCCTCTGCCTTCGGCTCAGGTCATGATCCCAGGGTCCTGGGATCCAGCCCCGCATCGGGCTCTCTGCTCAGTGGGAAGCCTGCTTCCTCCTCTCTCTCTGCCTGTCTCTCTGCCCACTTGTGATCTCTGTCAAATAAATAAATAAAATCTTAAAAAAAAAATAAATTTGCTTCAAACATTTATATAAATGACAGGACATATGAAATATGAAAAAGATATAGCTAATTATCAAAAAAGTGCTAAATGAGTTTTCTAGGGTTGATCATTGTAACCACTAGAGCAAAAGATGAAAGACATTTTACACAACAACTGAGACATAGCTGGATAGAGCATTGTGAGCTGGAAGACAGGTAAAAGAAAAAATACAGAACACCTCCTCATAGGATAGGGGGAGAAATAGGATGAAAGCAAGGCAAAGAGGTTTAAGGAATGGGGTAAATAGTTATTATGTGCATCTCATAGGCATTCCAGAAGCAGAAAGTTGGGTGAATTTTGGAAAAATAACAGTCAAATGAGAATGTCTGGTAATTTCTCCAAATTCCTGGAAGCCATGACATTCTGGTTTCAAGAAGCCATGTGAACACATTGTAGTAAAACTATGATGTAAGTATAGAGAGCATAATAGCAGACAAAAGGGCATGATGATGCCTAAAAACAGAGAACCAAATAGGATGACAGCAGCCCTCTTTTCATCAAGAAATGGACACCAAAAGTAAGCGCTGAGGTATCATTTGATGGGCAGGGACACTGACCACCTGGAACCTCCCTCAAGGACAGACAGACCCTCTGCTTCAGCTGCTTAGAGTGCCGTCCTCTGGCAGTCCTCAGTCATTAACCTTATCAGTCGTTACCTCAGCTACAGAGAGCGGCCTTGCCTGAGCTCAGGGATTTGCCCTAATAGCCACGCCCAAGGTCTGATCAACAAGAGTTGATTAATATATATCTGGTCCCTTCCTCAGCTATTAATCCTGATTAAATTCCCTATACACTGAATGCAGTGTACATCTCAATGCAGCTACCTTAAGATCTTAACTCCAAAATACAGACACATGAGAAAAGTCATAACTCATAGTGTTTCCAACAAATGAAACCATATTAAAGCAATGTCTCAGGAATGTAATTTAGGAAGATGGAAGATGATCTGAGATGAAACAAAAAAGATAATAATAGAATGAATTAGTCAATATTACAATATAATACAATATACATATATTGTATATACAATATACAATATAATACAAACAGTGCCTACATAAAACAATAGGAATCATAATTACAATAACTTTGATGATCCGAGTACACAAACCATAACTAAATACTAATAAGTACGCATCATTTGGACAATGGGAGTGCGCAAAGAGAGGAGCTCATACCCCACTCTTCACTGGCTCAGCCAACGCAGGATGTGTAACCACTGTGCCACAGCCCCTGGCTGGAAAGATGACCCAGGACAACCCAGGAGGAACATTTCTGGGATATCACCTGTGGAGTTAGAGGAAGAAATTGGTGTGGTCCTTTCCCTGGCTTTTGTTTGCTTGCTAGCTTCTTTGTAATTGTGATGACTTAATGAGAGGAGTTCAGAGAAAATGAGATGTCTCTTGCATCTTTCATCAGACTAAGAAAAGATTTGATTGCTAATATCTCATGTGTGACTTTTGTATCCTTATTTGTAAATGGGAGTGTTCAGAAATCTGTTTAGTAAGGTTTCTTCACTCCTTTAATCATCATTTTGTTTTCTAGTAATAAAAATGACTTATTTTCCTTACTTTTTAAAAAAATATTTTATTTTTATTTATTTATTTGACAGACAGAGATCACAAGTAGGCATAGAGGCAGGTGGAGAGAGAGAGAGAGGAGGAAGCAGGCTCCCTGCTAAGCAGAGAGCCCATTGCGGGGCTCGATCCCAGGACCTGGGATCATGACCTGAGGCGAAGGCAGAGGCTTTAACCCACTGAGCCACCCAGGCGCCCCATATTTTTCCTTTCATAATCAGGTTCCTTTTTATTAACAGTAGCATCTGCTGTTCCTTAACGGTTTCGCAGAAAACAACCTTGGAAGCCTTGCCATTGGGACAATAGTTCATTGATTGACTGAATTTCTTTGATGTTTCTTATCTCCTTTTGGGGGGGTCAATTTCTGTAATTGATTTTTTCATGAATACACACAAAGTAGTTGTTTGCATGCATTTCCGAGATTATTGACAAAATATGCTTTTAATTTTAAAATATTTTCCATTTAAAATTTTCTTTCTCTATTGTGGATATTTGGAAAATTGGGGGTAAATTTTATATTTTTCAACTATCAGCACTTATATTTGTTCAGCAGTTCCACTGTGTGGGTATTTTTTAGGACCTCAGTATCTTTTTTTTTTAATTTTTAAATTTTTTTATTAACATATAATGTATAATTAGCCCCAGGGGTACAGGTCTGTGAATCGCCAGGTTTACACACTTCACAGCACTCACCATAGCACATACCTTCCCCAATGTCCATAACCCAACCACCCTCTCCCTACCCTCCTCCCCGCCCGCCCCCGGCAACCCTCAGTTTGTTTTGTGAGATTAAGAGTCTTTTATGGTTTGTCTCCCTCCCGATCCCATCTTGTTTCATTTATTCTTTTCCTACCCCTAAACCCCCCATGTTGCATCTCCACTTCCTCATATCAGGGAGATCATATGATAGTTGTCTTTCTCTGATTGACTTATTTCGCTAAGCATGATACCCTCTAGTTCCATCCATGTCATCGCAAATGGCAAGATTTCATTTCTTTTGATGGCTGCATAGTATTCCACTGTGTGTGTGTGTGTATATATATATATATATATATATATATATATATAGATAGATATATAGATATATAGATATATATATATAGCACTTCTTCTTTATCCATTCATCTCTTGATGGACATCTAGGTTCTTTCCATAGTTTGGCTCATGTGGACATTGCTGCTATAAACATTTGGGTGCATGTACCCCTTCAGATCACTACATTTGTATCTTTAGGGTAAATACCCAGTAGAGGACCTCAGTATCTTCAAGAAAACAATTTTCAAGTTAATAAATACCTGGTGATTTTAAAACAAATTTTTTTTATCAGTATGACTGCTTCTTAGTGTGCTGTGTTTGGAGGCTGGATTTCCATGTCTCCTGCAGGCCTTGATAAGAAGTAAGAGGAATAGCTTCACTTGTATGGGTACCTCGCTGGCCACATGAGAGAGTTCCTGTTCAAGCTATGGTGGCTTGGCTCAGGACAGCAGCCCATTCTGAGTCATAAAAGAAATGTCCCCAAATTGGCTAATGTCATTCCTCTGGAAGTATGGCCTTGGGATATGGCAGTCAGATCTTCTCAATAAGCCAAAGCTGCAAAGTTTATAATTTTGGTGCTTAGGGTGAGGGCTTTCTGAAGTTCTCCTGTTAAGGCATCAATGAACTGATGTTTTGGCTGTCCTTTCTTCTGACTGAAATATTTCATAGTATTGCTGATAGAGGCAACCGAAGCTTATATGTTGTGAGATACCAGCTCCAGTCAGTTGATCTTATGCCTAGAAATCCAGAGTGGGGGAAAGAGTCTTCAGAGAGACTTATCTGTGGTAGCTGCGGGTTCCAGGCGGTTAGGACAAGGAGGAGTTTGGTGGACACTGGGAACCGACCATGTGCGGTTCCTTTTCCTCTCCTGCAGCAGCACCTGTTACGTAGGCAGAGTGTCTAACAATGATAGTAGTTCCTTGAACAGTTAAGCAAACTGATCTTTGACCAGCCTTTGGGTCCAGCCATGTTGTGATTTGTTAGTACCAGTTTCACCACTTGTGATTTCTGGTGTCTGATTACTTGGCAAAAAGGGTATTCAAGTGACTGTGCCAGAATGGAGGCTTACTGGGGACTCCTGGCTGCTTGGGCATCTCTCCATTCTACTCAGAGTACTAGACGTATCTTATCCCACTAGGATGGGGCCAGGAACACACATGAAACCTGTTTGAGATTTCTGGGATCTCCTGTTATCTCATGGGGACAAACCTGAGGGTTCACAGGGCACCAGGCATTTTATCAGATCTATAGCCAATTACCTCCCAGGTTTATCTCCTCACCTCTAGCTTTGAGCAGGAAACACGGGGAAATAAAGATTCAGCTCTGGTTTATCCCATCCTGCTGGCCCTCTCTCAGCACTTTCACGGAAGACTGCCACAACGATCTATTAGGAGAGGTGTCATTAGTTCTGACCAGATTAAATCCCTCCCTCTCCTAACTGGTGCCTCTTAATGTAATGTCTTTGGGTAGAAAAAATGGAAAGAAACTGATTTCCTTTATGCCACACTTTCCTGTGTGGTACTCCCTACCTGCCAAAATAAGTAACTGAATAGAGGGGTGCCTGGGTGGCTCAGTCGGTTTTGCCTCTGGCTTTTGATTTTGGTCAGGTCATGATCTCAGGGTCATGAGATTGAGCCCTCACAGGTTCAACGCTGGGCATGGAGGCTGCCCAAGATTCTCCCCCTCTTCCTCTGCTCCTCCTCCCCTCCCTCTCTTTACAAAAAAGAAGGAGAAGGGGCGCCTGTGTGGCTCAGTGGGTTGAGCCTCTGCTTTCAGCTCGGGTCATGATCTCAGGGTCTTGGGATCGAGTCCCGCGTGGGGCTCTCTGCTCAGCAGGAGCCTGCTTCCTCCTCTCTCTCTCTGCCTGCCTCTCTGCCTACTTGTGATCTCTCTCTGTCAAATAAATAAATAAAATCTTTAAAAAAAAGAAGGAGAAAAAGAAGAAAGAGGAAGAGGAGGAGAAGGAGAAGAAGAAATTGAATAGAAAGTGAAGATGCTCAAGAAGTACTAGCTCCAATAACAAATTTATTAGATAAGTCACCCAGTCCTTATTTTTTTTCCTCTCTCTCTCCATATGCTCATGAGCTTTTATCATCTCCATTTTACATTGACTGTGATTGTAAGAGGAGGCCAAAACATTGATTCCAGAGTAACGTACTTCTAGCACATCCTGAAACAATGGCACTTACTGCTTATCAGAAATAGGGTAATGATGTGGAATAAAAGCTATTCCATTAAAAATACAACTCCTCCAGGATCTGTTGTTTTTTCATATTGAAAAGCTTCAGGTAAGATACACCTTCAGTGGAATGTTCGGAAAGTTTTCCTGACCAAGGTCCCAAGAAGTTTAGAGGGCACTGGATTCCCACTCTGATTATCCAATGTGATGTCAGGCTCAAGGGTATGCAATCACAGGTGACACAGCCTGGCAGAGAGCCCGCTTTCCTGCCTTGCATTTGGTCCAATCAGGTATGGAGGTTGCCTGTGACGTCAGGAAATGCAGCGACTATAAATGGGCCCCGCCCCTCTGCAGCCGCCATTGTCCTTCTTCTTTTTTTTTTTTTTTTTTAGATTTTATTTATTTATTTGAGAGAGAGACAGTGAGAGAGAGCATGAGCAAGGAGAAGGTCAGAGAGAGAAGCAGACTCCCCGTGGAGCTGGGAGCCCGATGTGGGACTTGATCCCGGGACTCCGGGACCATGACCTGAGCCAAAGGCAGTCGTCCAACCAACTGAGCCACCCAGGCGTCCCGCCGCCATTGTCCTTCTTTCTGAAGCATGGGAAAGGCGAGCCCTACCTGGCGGAGCCAGGCTGTGAGACCTCTCGGGAGGAAAGCCTGGGCATGGAGGAGCCCACAGAAGCCGACCCGAAGAGCCCGAAGCAGAAGCTGCCAAGGGGCCAATGCCACCGCCGCCACCGCCACTCCCACAACAGTTTCGCCACCTACTTCCCTAGGGTTCTGAAGCAGGTTCACGAGGGTCTGAGCCTCTCAAAGAAGGCCGTGAGCGTCTTGGATTCGTTCATCAAGGACATCTTTGAGTGCATCGCCAACGAGGTCTCTCGCCGGGCCGGCTCCACCCAGTGCACCACCATCACCTCCAGGGAGATCCAGACAGCTGTGCGCCTGCTGCTTCCCGGGAGATTGGCAAGTTCCCCGTGTCTGAGGCCAACAAGACCATCCTCAGGTACACCTTCCGCCAATGATCTACCTCAGGACCGCCTCACCACCTTGCAAACCAAAGGCTCTTTTCAGAGCCACCTTACTTGGCACAAAAAGACCTATAACTCTCAAGAGTGCCCAACCTACTCTAGCGTTTGGACCTGTGCCATTCTGCCCAACCTTAAAACACCTGTCCCATTTATGAAACATTACCAAATGTATCAAACCTACTTTATTGTATGTCTTTAGTGCAATATATTCCCAGCAAAATCATCGATTTACTTTAACTATACTGCATTCATTTGCCCGCTAAAGTGTTATTCCTGTCAGTTGTGTTACTAGATCCGCCTTTACAGTTATCTATAAGGTCAAATCTATTTTTCTAATACATTTTTAAAATGTTGTTTTATTTCTCAGCATTCCAAGATTAATTGTTTACGCACCACACCCAGTGTTCCATGCAATACGTGCCCTCCTTAATACCCACCACCAGGTTCTCCCAACCCCCACCCTCTCCCCTCCAAAACCCTCAGTTTGTTTCTGAGTCCAGTCTCTCATGGTTCATCTCCCGCTCTAATACATTTTTAAAACCCTTCCCACTCTCATTCGTCCATGAACATGTAGTGAAATCACACAGAATTAATTTCTTTCTTTCTTCTTTCTTTGTTTCTTTCATTCCTGTCCTTTCTTGCTTTGTCCCTCCCTCCCTCCCTCCCTCACTCTCTCTTTCTTTTTTCTTTATTTTTAATTTAAATTTTGGTTTACTGAACATATGGTGCAATATTGGTTTTTGGAGTAGAATTCAGTGATTCGTCACTAATATACAACACCCAGTGCTATTCACAAGAAGTACCCTCTTTAATACCCATCACCCACCTAGCCCATCCCCCACCCACCTCCCTCCATTGACCCTCAGTTTGTTCTGTATCCTTAGGAGTCTCTTATGATTTGTTTCCCTCTCTCCTTTTTTTCTTATCCCTCTTCCCATATGTTCATCTGTTTTTCTTAAATTCCACAGGAGTGAGATCATACGCTATTTGTCTTTCTCTGACGTATCTCACTTAGCATAATACACTCTGGCTCCATCCATGTCATTGCAAATGGCAAGATTTCATTTTTTTTTTTTTGCTGACTGAATAATTGTCCATTGTGTGTGTATGTGTGTGCGTGTGTCTAACCTCTTTTTTACCCATTCATCAGTCAGTGGACATCTGGGTTCTCTCCATAGCTTGGATATTGTTTATAATGCTGCTATAAACATGGGTGCATGTACCCCTTTGAATCTGTATTTTTGTGTCCTGTGGGTAAATACCTAGTTTGCAACTGCTGGATCATAGGGTAGTCCTATTTTTAACTTTTTGAGGAAACTCCATTCTGTTTTCCAGAGTGGCTACACCAGTTTGCATTCCCACCTACAGGGTAAGAGGGTTCCCCTTTCTCCACATCCTCGTCAACATCTGTTGCTTCCTGTCTTATTAATTTTAGCCATTCTAACAGAGGTGAGGGGGTATCTCATGGTGGCTTTGATTTATATTTCCCTGATGGTGAGTGATGTTGAGCGTCTTTTCATATGTTTGTTAGCCTTCTGGATGTCTTCTTTGGAAGTGTCTATTCATGTCTTTTGCCCATATCTTAACTGGATTTTTTTTCTGGGGGGTGTTGAGTTTTCTGGGGGGGTTTGAGTTCTTTATTGATTTTGGATTCTAACCTTTTTTTTTAAAAAAAAGATTTTATTTATCCATTTGATACAGAGCAAGAGATCACAAGTAGGCAGAGAGGCAGGCAGAGAGAGAAGGGGAAGCGGGTTCCCCGCTGAGCAGAGAGGCCCATGCGGGGCTCGATCCCAGGACCCCGAGATCATGACCTGAGCTGAAGGCAGAGGCTTAACCCACTGAGCCACCCAGGCGCCCTGGATTCTAACCTTTTACCAGATATGTTGTTTGCACATATGTTCTCCCATTCACAGGCTGCCTTATAGTTTTGTTGATTGTTTTCTTGGCTGTGCAGAAGCTTTTTATCTTGATGAAGTCCCAATAGTTCATTTTTGCTTTTGTTTCCCTTGGCTCCAGGGACATGTCTAGTAAGCAGTTGCTATGGCTGAGGTTAGAGAGGATTCTGCCTATGTTCTCCTCTAGGATTTTGATGGTTTCCTGTCTCACATTTAGATCATTCACCCATTTTGAATTTCTTTTTGTGTATGGTGTAAGAAAGCAGTCTAGTTTCATTCCTCTGCATGTTGCTGTCCATTTTTCCCAACACCATGTGTTGAAGAGACTGTCTTTTTCTCATTGGATATTCTTTCCTGCTTTGCCAAAGATATAGTTGTGGTTCCTTTTCTAGGTTTTCTCTTCTATTCCATTGATCTACCTGTCTGTTTTTGTGCCAGTACCATACTGTCTTGATCACTACAGATTTGTAATGTAGTTTGAAATCTGGAATTGTGATGATGACTCCAGTTTTGCTTTTCTTTCCCAGGATTTCTTTGGCTCTTCAGGGTCTTGGTTGTGGTTCCATACAAAATTTAAGACTTTTTGTTCTAGCTCTGTGGAAAATGCTGGTGGTGTTTTGATAGGGACTGCATTAAACATGTAGACTGCTTTGGGTAGGATAGACATTTTAACAATGTTTGTTCTCTCAGTCCCTGAGCTTGGAATGTTTCTCCATTTCTTTGTGTCCTCTTCAATTTCTTTCTAGGTGATCTATAGTTTTCAGAGTACAGTTCTTTTACATCTTTTGTCAGGTTTAATTGTAGGTATCTTATTGTTTTTGGTGCAATTGCAAATGGGATTGATTCCTTGATTTCTTTTTCTGCTGCTTTGTTATTGGTGCATAGAAATGCAACAGATTTCTGTACGTTGATTTTATATCCTGTGACTTTGCTGAATTCATGTATGAGTTATAACAACCTTTATGGTGGAGTTTTGGATTTTCTACATAGAGTATCATATTGTCTGCAAATAGTGAAATTTTGACTTCTTCCTTGCCATTTTGGATGCCTTTTATTTCTTTCTGCTAGCTGATTGCTGAGGCTAAGACTTCCAGTACTATGATTTTTCTTATATATTTTTTGTTTTTAAGATGTTATTTATTTATATGAGAAAGAGCAAGAGAGAGTATGAGTTGGGGAGGGACAGAGGGAGAAGCAGAACCCCCACTGGTCAGGGAGCCTGACATAGGGCTTGATCCCAGGACCCTGGGACCTGAGCCAAAGGCAGATGCTTAACTGACTGAGCCACCCAGGTCCCTTTCCAGTACTATCTTTAATAGTAATGGTGAGGGTGGAAATCCCTGTCTTATTCTTGACCATAGGGGAAAGGCTCTCAGATTTTCCCCATTGAGGATGATATTAGCTATGGATCTTTTGTATATGGCCTTTACCGATGTTGAGGTGTGTTCCATCTATCCCTACTTTATTGATGGTTTTTATCAAGAAAGGATGCTGTCTTTTGTCACGTGCTTTTTCTGCATCTAAGGACAGGATCGTATGACTCTTATCCTTTCTTTTATTAATGCGGTGTATCATGTTGGCTGATTTGCGAATATTGAACCACCAAACTGGCAGCCCAGGAATAAATCCCACTTGATCGTGGTGAATAATTCTTCTAATGTATAGTTGAATTCAATTTGCTACTATTTTATTGAGAATTTTTGCACTCTTGCACATCAGGAATATTAGCCTGTAATTCTCCTTTTTAGTTAGGGCATTGGCTTTATAATCAAAGTAATGTTGGATTTGTAGAATGAGTTTAGAAGTTTTCCTTCCATTTCTATTTTTTTGGAACAATTTGAGAAGAATAGGTATTAACACTTCTTTATTTTATTTTTTTAATTGAAATTCAATTAGCCAAGTTATGGTACATCATTAGTTTCAGATTTAGTGTTCAATAATTTATCAGTGGTGTATAACATCCAGGGCTCATCACATCACATGTCCTCCTTAATGCCCATCACCCAATTTCCCCATCCCCCACACCTTCCCTCCAGCAACCCTCGGTTTGTTTCCTATAGTTAAGAGCCTCTCATGGTTTTTCTCCCTCTCTGATGACTTTGCCTTCAGTTTTCCCTCTTTTCCCCAATGGTCCTCTGTGCTGTTTCTCATATTGCACATAGAAGTAAACTCATATGATAATTCTTTCTCTGATTGACTTCTTTCACTCAGCAGAATACCCTCCAGTTCCATCCATGTCGATGTAAATGCTAAGTATCCACCTTTTCAGATGGGTGAGTAATATTCCTATATATATATATATATATATATATATATATATATATATATATCACATCTACTTTATGCATTCATCTGTTGATGGACATGTAGGCTCTTTCCACAATTTGGTTATTGTGGACATTGCTGCGATAAACATTGGGGTGCAATTAACTCTTCTTTAAATGTCTGGTAGAATTCCCCTGGGAAGACATCTGGCCCAGGACTTTTGCTTGTTGGGATATTTTTGATTACTGATACAATTTTTTTTTAAATGTTTAT
Source organism: Enhydra lutris kenyoni (assembly GCF_002288905.1). NCBI lineage: Eukaryota > Metazoa > Chordata > Mammalia > Carnivora > Mustelidae > Enhydra > Enhydra lutris. The sequence continues at coordinate 4,896,494 of NW_019154167.1, read as the reverse complement.
GGGTCTGTGCAAGTTTCCTGTTTATTCCTGTTTCAGTTTTGGTAGTTTGTAGGTTTCTAGGAATTTGTTAATTTCTTCCAGGTTGCCCAGTTTGTTGGCATTTAATTTCTCATAGTAGTCTCTTATATATAATAGTTTGTATTTCTGTGGTATTGGTTGTGATCCTTCCTCTTTCATTCATGATTTGATCTACTCAGGTCTTTTCTCTTTTGTTTTTGATAAATCTGGCTAAGGGTTTATCAATCTTACTACTTCTTTTGAAGAACTAGCTCAAGATTTCTTAATCTGTCCTACTCAATTTTTTGTTTGTTTGTTTCTATTTCATTTCTGCTCTAATTTTTATTAATTCCTTTCTTCTGTTGGCTTTAGATTTTATTTCCTGCTCCCTTTCTGGCTACTTTAGGCATAAGGTTAAGTTGTGTATTTGAGACATTTTTGGTTCTTGAGTTAGGCCTGTATTAGATTATACTTCCCCATTAGGACTGCCTTTTGCCGCATCCCAAAAGTTTTGGACTGTCATGTATTCATTTTCATTTGCTTCCACATATTTTTTGTATTTCTTCTTTAATTTCCTGCTTGACCCATTCATTCTTTAGTGAGACGTTCTTTAACCTCCATGTATTTGATGGTTTTTTGTTTTGTTTTGTTTTTTTGTTTGTTTGTTTGTTTGTTTGTGGCTGACGTCAAGTTTCTTGGTGTTGGGGTCCGAAAATATGCCCGGTATGGTCTTGATCTTTTTGTACTTGTTGAGGGCTGGTTTGTGACCCAGTATGTGATCTATTCTGGAGAATGTTCCTTGTGCTCTCAAAAACAGTGTGTATTCTGGTGCATTAGGATGAAATGTTCTGAATATGTCTCTTAAGTTCACCTGGTCTAGTGTTGTCATGTAAAGCCATATTTCCTTGTTGATTTTCTGCTTAGATAACTGTCTGTCCATTGCTATAAGCGGGGTGTTAAAGTCCCTTATTATTACTGTATTGCTATCAATGAGTTTCTTTCTGTTTATTATTAATTGATTTATATATTTGGTGCTCCCAAGTTAGGGGTGTAAGTATTTGCCATTGTTAGAGCTTCGTGATGGACAGAACCCTTAACTGGGGTATAATGCCCTTCTTCTTCTCTTGTTACACTCTTTGTTTTAAAATCTAGTTTTTCTGATGTAAGTATGGCTACTCTGACTTTCTTTCGTCCATTAGCCTGACAGATGGTTCTCCATCCCCCTCACAATCTGTAGGTGTCTTTAAGCCTAAAATTTCTCTCTTGTGAGCAGCAGATAGATGGATCTTGTTTCTTTATTCATTCTGATACCCTATGTCTTTTGATTGGAGGATGTATTCCCTTTATATTCAGAATGATTTTTGAAAGATATGAATTTAGTGCCATTGTGTTACCTGTAGAGTTGGTGTATCTGGTGGTGTTCTTGGGGATGTTCTAGTCTTTGCTGTTTTTGGTCTCTTTTTCTCCACTCGGAGAATCCCCCTTAAAATTTCTTGCAGGGATGGTTTAGTGGTCATGAGCTCCTTTAGTTCTTGTTTGGGAAACTTTTTCTCTCTCCTTCTGTTCTGAATGACAGCCTTGCTAGATAAAGAATTCTGGGCTGCATAGTTTCCCCATTCAGCATGTTGACTAGTTGACTATTTCCTGTCACTTGCTTCTGCCCTCCTGCCATGTTTCTGTGGACTGATCTGCTGTGAACCTGATCTGTCTTCCCCTGTAGGTTAAGGACTTTTTTTTTTTCTTTTCTGCTTTCAGGATTCTTTCCTTGTCTGCATATTTTGTGAATTTGACTATGCCATGCCTGGGCAATGGTTGGCTTCTGCTGAATTTAAAGGGAATTCTCTCTGCTTCTTGGATTTTGATGCCTGTGTTCCTCTCCAGGTGAGAGAAGTTTTCACCTCCAATTGTTCGACTAAACCTTATGCCCCCTTCTCTCTCTCTTCATCTTCTGGGACTCCTATGCCATGAATGTTATTACATTTTAATAAGTTGCTAAGTTCCCTAAGTCTATCTGTGTGGTCCATTACCTTTCTTTCCCTCTTCTTTTCAGCTTCATTATTTTCCATAGTTTTATCTTTTATATCACTGAATCGTTCCTTGGCTTTGTCCATCCTCGTTTCAGTGGCCTCCATATCAGATTGCATCTCAGTTATAACATCTTTAATTTAGTCTGACTAGACTTTAGTTCTTTTATCTCTGTAGTAAGGGATTCTCTAGTGTCTTCTATGAGTTTCTCAAGCCTAGCTGGTATCCTGATCATTGTTGTTTTCAATTCTAGTTCATACATCTTATTTATATCTGTATTGATTAAATCCTTGCCAGTGAGTCCTACTTCCTGTTCTTCCCTTGGGGTGAATTTCTCTGTCTCGCCATGTTGTCCAGAAATGAAATGAAAGGGAAAAAACAACACAAAACCCAAGGAAACAAACAAACAAACAAAAATGAACAAAAAAAACCCAAAACACCCCCGCCCCTAAAAAAAACTAGATCCTGGGTGTTTTTTGGTCTGCTTGTTAAAAGAATCTAGATCCCAAAATAAAAGATAAAAAAAGAAAAGAAAACAATACTGAAAATAAACCAAATACGTATGTCTAAAATTTTTTTTAACAAAATTAATAATAGGGGCACCTGGGTGGCTCAGGCACTTAAGCGTCTGGCTGATGGTTTTAGCTCAGGTCATGATCTCGGGGTCCTGGGATTGAGCCTCGAGGCAGGCTCCATGCTCAGCATGGACTCCAACTGAGGATTCTCTCCCATTTCCTCTGCCCCTCCCTGCCCAAAACAAATAAAGAAACCTATAAAAAATAAAAATAAAAATAAAAAATTAATAAGGGAATTTAAAAAAGAATAAGTAGGAAAAATAATTTTTTAAAAAAGAATAAAAGTAAAAAGGAAGCTAGATCCTGTTTGCCCTAGAGCTGAAGCTTTGTAGCACTCTGTGATCAGTAGACTTGGTGCCATTGAGTTGTTTGCGCTGGTCTTCTGGGGGCAGAGCTTGCTGTGCTGATTCTCAGGGGACTTGTTTCAGTGGACATGCACCTCTAGGGCACAGGGGGCCCGGACTTGGTGTAAGCAGCTCCAGCCTCCACTGGGTGGTGCCGTCTTGTTCCCTGCAGGCTTTCAGTGCTGATGGGCGGGATGAACATAATGGCGCCCTGCTCTCTAGCCCCGAAGTTGAAGGTTCAGGCCCTTCACTCTTCAGTGAGCCCTCACAGAAGAACAATCTGTTGCCCTGCTCGTGTCGCCAGTTTCTATCTGAACCCTGGGTTTGCCCTGCCTATGTCCAAGCTTTTTTATCTCAGGCATGTGACTGAGTTTCAAAACTCCAAGTTTTGGGGAGTCCGGTGGCACAGACCCATGCTATTTGTCCAGGGGAGGGTTTTCCTACACTTTTGCCATGTGCTGGTCAGTCCCGGGAAAGCAGTTGCATGACTGCTTGGTGGTTCACAGTTTATGGTGAAAGAGAGCAGAAAGCTGGCACCAAGACCCAGGTCTCCCAGCTGGCTTCCCTGCTCTTATGGCTGGGAATAGTGCAGCAGGATGGCACCTCCCATTCTTCTTGGGGCCCAGGGCATCCTTGGACCTTGCTGTGACTCCCGGGACTCCTCCCCACTTTGCCACCTGAGCACCTTCAAGCCAGGCATCACCTTTGTGGTGGCAGACTTCTAAAAGTTCAGATCTTGCACTCCACTGTTAATAATTCTTTGCAGTAGCCTCCGTAAGTAGGCTCCCTCCCCACTGCCATATGCAGGACCATATCTCCCCTAGTTCAACTCTCCGCACCTCCTACCTCCCAAAAGGTGGTTGCTTTTCTACTTGTAGACTTGTAGATTTGGTTCTTTCAGGCCTGAGATTCATTTCTTGGGTGTTCAGAATGATCTGATAACTATCTAGCTCTGTTTGAGGGATGAGACAAGCTTAGGGTCCCCCTACTCTTCCGCCATCTTAACACTCGCCCTCATCCAGAGTTTCTTTATATGAGATATGACAACAGATAGAACAGAACCACTGATAATCAACCGTATCCCATTTGCAACCTATCCTTTATTTATAATTCACATGCACATATAAATGAGGACACACAGTTTACAGAAACAGCTAAATGCCATACTCAGGAAGCAATTCACATTTAAACTCCTTGGCATCTGAAATTACTTTCTGAAGTCACTCAGTTTTTTCTGATATTTCTCTCTTCCTGCCTAAATCTTTTTTAAGACAAAAACCTTTGTGACCTGCAGTTAGGCATGGGTAATTCTATACTCTAATTGAGAGAGTAGCCAATGCCTTAGTCCCCACTGGCTCAGCCATTGGAAGACTTATAGCCCCTGACTAGATCCACTGACTCAAGGTGTGGGAGGGTGTGAAAAAAGCACAAACCTCCTAGTCATTTTCAGCATGGAGATTGGAGAGAAATAGTGTGTGATTCTTTGCCTGCAGCTGGTTGCTTGATTGCTTATAATCATGGTGATTAAGGATATGAATCTGGACCTGCTAACAGACAAATCTCTTGCTCACTCCAAAAAAATTAAGAAAACAATGGTGACCAATTAATAGAACTAAGATGAATCTTTTTAAATTATTATTGTTAGGCAATATTTTCATCTTTTTTTTCTAGTTCTATGGATTTTTATTTGTTTGTTTTGCTGTACACTCATTACTTAACATCAAAGCAGTTGGATATTTTCCGGTTGCCTTATAAACAATTGATTTCTAGATTCTTATCACTGTGGGAGAGAACATACACTGTGATTTCAATCATCTGAAATTAATTATGGTGTGTTTTAAATCCCAGTGTTAGGTCGATATTGTTAAGCGTTCCTTTGCCTTTTTTAAAAAATGTGGAAAATCTTTTGGGGGTGGGGTGGGGTCTAGTAACCTGTAAGGAATCTCATTCTCAGTCACACAAGATACAAGATGGATAAACTATCAAAGATAAAACTTTTCTGGAACCCAGCAGAAGAGCAATGGTGCCCTGCCAGGAGAGACTGAACTCACAGCCGATTTCACCTTTTGTAGAGCCCCACTTGCTTAAGAGAAGGAATGGGGGACAGTGCAGAATATCCAAGAGATTCCCTGAACTGTTGGGTTAAATGTAAAAAACTCTGACGAGCCAGTACCTTCAGAGCACTCCATTGGAACACTAGAGTTAGGATGCAGGACAAAGGACCCCTCCCCATTCAGAATTAGTACTTGTTATTATTCTGGAATATTAGAAAAACCTTCTGAGAAGATTTTTAAAAAAGAGTGTGCTGACGAATGGATAAAGAAGATATGCTCCATATACACTATGGAGTATTATGCCTCCATCAGAAAGGATGATTACCCAAGTTTTGTATCCACATGGAAGGGCCTGGAGGAGATTACGCTGAGTGAAACAAGTCAAGCAGAGGGAGTCAATTATCATATGGTTTCACTTACTTGTGGAGCATAAGGAATAACACGGAGGACCTTGGGAGAAGGAGAGGAGAAGTGAGTTGGGGGAAATTGGAGGAGGAGACGAACCTTGAGAGACTGTGGACTCTGAGAAACAAACTGAGGGTTTTGGAGGGGAGAGGGTAGAGGGTTGGGTGAGCCTGGTGGTGGGTATTAAGGAGGGAATGTATTGCATGGAGCACTGGGTGTGGTGCACAAACAATGAGTTTTGGAACACTGAAAAAATAAAACAAAATTAAAGAAAAAAAAAAAAAGGTGTGCTGCCTTAGGAAACCGAGAAAATCTACCATGAAATCAACTGCAAGTAAATCCTTTTAGGTGGTGTCTTGAGATAATCTTGGAGGTCTGAAACAAAAAGTTTGGAGACCAAAGGCTCTTTTCAGACCTATGTACCTTTTCCGACTAAGACCTGTGGAGCAGTTAGAACAAAATGCATTTCTCTTAATCTCTTAATTTCTATCATGCAAATTAATTCTTCTTCGAAATGCCAGTGTTTCTCTATATCACATACACACTTTTCCTCCCAGAGTTTTTCTTGCATATTTGTCTCATAGGTATCGCAATGGGTGAGAAGTCATGTTAGGAAATCTAATCCATTAGGTTATCTTTTATTGTGTTTTGCATTTGTAAATTCGGAAAGCAAATAGGATCGTTGGTGAGACAGCTAAACAATGGATCATAATTGGGCCATGGGATGAAGACCTGAAGTGTGAGTGTGACTGACATGCCTGGAATCTAAGGGGGAAATAAGAGAAAGGGAGTTGGATGTCGAAGCCCGGAAGGAGTGAGTACATCTGATTATTGACTCAGTGGCTGAGTGGGGACAAAAGGGTCTAAATGAGCAATTATAATCTAATGACATATTTTACTGAGAAGACAAACTGAGGAAAATGACTTTACTGTTGTAACTGACAAATTACAAGCATGAAAATGGGGGAAATGGTATTAATAGAACAAACATACCCCAAACACACTTTTATCAACATGTCACCTATTAAGGAATTCATCTAAGTACATGACTGAGGATACAAACACAGTACAGAAGTAGCTAAATTAAAATGATAAAAACAACAATACCTACTTCAATCTCCCTAGAAACTGAAGTTAATGCTATACCTGGTTCATATTTCTCTGATTCTTTTCTTTTCCAGGCTATTATCCTTTGTTTTTGAAAGGTAGACTTTCATGACCTGCAGTTATGCATCATTAGAATGATGTCAGCTTCCACTGAGAGCAGCCAAATCCCACTCTCCTGTGAGCTAATGAACAACTTGCAGCTCCTTCCCTGTAGCCACTGACCCAAAGTTTGAGTGGGTGGACCCCAGGATGAGCCCATAATAGACTCCCTGGTGTTCATCCTTGGAGACTGAAGAGTAAATTGGTGTGTTTCTTTGCCTGTTACTAGCTTTTTAAATTATTATCCTTTGTTTGCTTGTAATTACAGTGATTTAAAGCCGTGTTTCCAAGACTAGGGTAGAGATGTCTCCTGTCTTCTCCATCAAATTAAGAAAACAATGGCAATGAATTAAGAGACATAAGTTGATCTACACCTCCCCATCTTTTCCTTCAAGCTGTCTGAAGTTGAATTAATTTTTTTTTAACCTCAAGTGTATGACCCTCCCTGAATACCAGCACATTGACGTGGCAAGATGAAAACCCAGTTAGCTAGACCTAGTCCAATAAAGTGCGATTGGTCCTGATTCTGGACTCATCATAACCTTCCTCCTCTTTGCTCATGGCCTGTGACTCCTAGATAAGAGCAGAATGAGTGTTGGGAGGGGAGAAGAAAGCTTGAAAAAGTGGCCACCTACTTTTTCTTCTTACTATGAGGTACTTCAAAAACAAATCTAGGATTGATGAAGTTCTAGAACCTAGGTGAGGTTCGGTGGGCTGAGGTCCGGAGCCGATGACCAAGAAAGAATTCTTGAGACATCTTTGGTGCAAAATGGTGGTTTATTAAAGCACGGGGACAGGACCGGTGGGCAGAAAGAGCTGCTGCCCCGGGTTGTGAGAGATGGCAGGTTATGTACCTTGTGGGTGGTTTCAACGGAACTTTCATATGCTAAAGAGGGCCTACAAGGTGCCTACAAGGTGCCTTGCGGCTTGATCAGTGTTGTCTTTTGGCAAGCCATTCACATTTCTGCTATCAAGCGTCTTTGTTAGTGAGATTTGGGTTTGGAAGAAATTTAACTTTATAAGGCTTGAGGAACTGAGTTATTTGCCTCTGGAAATTGTGCTATTGATAGGGCAACTTCTTTGTTTGTAGATCTCGAGGACATTTGTAAACCAAGGGAGACTCTGTCTTGCACGATTGTGATCTCTGCAAATTAACTATTTGTTTCTCGCTTATGGCAGTCAGGGGTGCCTGAGGAATGTCACACACATTACCGAGGGGAGCGGGTGGAGAGGGGGTGCAAGGTGCCAGCTTTTGCTTTGTCTTCAGCCAGCCTCCTGCTCCCTCATCAGGATCACAGGTGGGTTTTGGTCAATCCATGAGGACATCAGTGGGACAGGAGAGCAGTAGGCCTCATCTCTACATGGTCATCAATTCAGTCTTTGCCATGCTGTTGAGCAACCCTCTGAGGGTGGTGACATGGTCAGTCTTGTCCCTCACAGCTTCTGTTGTAACACATGATTCTTCTGAACATGATAATCGTGAAACCTGTCCATAATTTAACTACCTCTGTTTCTAAGATCTTACCACAAGAAGAAATGGTGAGCAGCCCTCAGGGGTTGTAGTTAGGCTGGGACCATAGGACTATGTGTGGACTTGATGCTTGACCAGGTATTTTGTCATCTACAACTGGGAATTTTTGTTTTAGGAATGAACAGTATGCATAGTTATTGCACTCGTTAAAATAACTGGACTGGCTTAGTGAATTTTATCCCTTCTAGGAATTCAGAGCTATTGCCCAAGTGAGGTCTTTCCAGAAAAGTGAATGGTCTTACCCAAGATCACATAGCAACTGACCTACATCTGACACCAGGAGCCTGGCTGATCTCTTGACTCTCACTCCGGTTGCTGGCCCATCAGATGTGTTGAAAGCCTTTGAATGTTTGAGCCTATCTGAGGCTCACAGAAACCATTCTTCTCTGAATTAACCTGCTTGACAGGAAATACATAAATCCAAAATGAAATGCAGCACTGATTACTTCACCCACCTCCATCTCCATCGTGTAATTGATTCCAATCAAGATTTGAAAGCAAGTGCTTCCCTTGAACAAACTCCAAAAGGTTGGGGTGGCTTATGTATGGGACTGCATGTGCTTCCCCTCTCCTCTCCCTAAAATCTCTCTGTGCCTTCAAAACCTGCCCTATTTATGACTCTCTAGATATGGACTTTTGTAGCCATGTGGAGAGGGGCAGATTACAATTGAAGTGTCAGGATTTAGGGGACTCCCAAATGGGGTGAAGGCTCTGTCTTGGATTGGAGGGATCTGCTACGTGGGGCAGGTCACTCTACTAGGGGCAAGAGAGGTGGGAAAGAATTCCAGAGTTCACCACTCTGGATCAGGGAGCCAAAGCCTTTGTTGTATCGGCGTACCCAGTGTGTGGCACCCAGCAGCATCTCAAGAAATGTGTGTTGCATGACACTATGTGTCAGGTTCAGGAAGGCTGCTCAGTCCTCGACACTTCCCACTGAGAGGTCCTGTCTACCCCCGCCCACACCGCCCCCGCCCCGCCTTGCGGCTCTTGACTCTGGGGAGGTGTGTGATTGCTTTGGCTAATGAAACACGGTGGAAGTGATGCTATGCGAATCATGGATCTAATCTTTAAGAAGATAGGTGCCTTCTGCCTTGTTTCTTAAAGGCTCTGACCTGCCATACAGGAAGTGTGCTTATCCTGCTGGAAATACAATATGGAGAGGCTCTGAGACTGACTCTCTGGAGTGGGACAGAGGCCCAGCTGAGCCAGCGCTCTGACCAGCCCCTCCAAGGCAGCAGGCATGGGAATGCAAGTTGTCTCAAACCTTGCAGAGTAGCTTAGACATTATCTGACTATTACTGAGTGGGCCCGGTCTGATTTACATGCTTAAGGGTCTCTAACGCTTTTTATTTAGACACTATTTGGAATAGATTAGTGAAAAACTCCCATTCCAAATGAACACAGATATTTGAGAAAAATTATTATAAACATCATTTTAAATACTTGGATGAGCTGGAAAAGAGCCAGAGATTAATAGACAACTGAGACTTATCAGTCCCTGATGCTTGTTAAATAAAGCCCCCAGTGAAAAACTGCCCCCCCCTTTTTTACTACAGGGACAGGGAGATGACAAGGAAGCATGTATCTCTTGGCCTTGGGTTTGGCTGAGGTGTGGGGAGGCTCCTTTGAGAATCTGAAATCACAATCCTGCCCACATGTGGCTTTGGAGTTACAACAAACATGATCAGTATGGCTCAATGAACTCTGGCAGAATCCCAGATGTGGGGCAAATGCAAGTCAAATCTTTTCTGGACGAGTCCACCCTTAACAGAGGCTTTGGGTTGGTTTCCACAGATAAAGCCCTCCCTAACATGCTCATAATTCAAAAAAACTAAACATGTACACTTCCAAGGACTTATTCCCAGGTGCAAACTATTTAAAAAATGTTCAACATGTTTAAGTAAAGGAGAGGATATCAACAATCCTAGGGAAGAAACAACCAAATCTCACAAAGAGTCAAGTGCAATTTCTGAAAGTGAAAAACAGAACCACTGGAAGAAAAGGTTCTTGTAATTTTGAAAGAACCAATCTGACCCACCAGAATAGAGAATTAGCGTGCAGGAAGCAAGACAAAAGAAATTATGGAGAATGTCTCCCAGAGAGATAAAGAGGAAGGAAAGGTAAAAGAAAGGTGAAGAGACATAAAGCCTGGAATGGAAATGTAAAAAGTGCATCTCGTGGGTGTATGTGAAGGAGATACGGGGCAAATGGCACAAGAAAAACATTCCAAGAGGAAATAGCTGGTAATTTTCCAGAAGGGAGGAGAGCCATGAATCTAGGAGAGCCTAGATTCAGGACACACACCTGGATGCGTTAGAATAAAGTTGTAGAGCAATGAAAACATAGGTACATAAAAGCAAACTGACTGTGTGAAACAGTTCCAGTAATGGTGACGGACGAGGGCCACTTACAGGGGATCCTATGGCCTCAAGCGCCTATTAGCATTAGGAAGCCTTGACGAGGCATTTTACAAAAGAGTAAGCATACATGTACCAAAAATGACACAGGAAGGGCATCATCTTATCAGTAGTCCGAGAATTGCTTACTTAAACCACGATGAGATAGCACTCCATGCACTGGAGCCACAAGGAATAAAAAGATGGATCACCCCAAATGCTGGTGAGGAGCTACAGCAATGGGCACATCACATGCCTCGCTGGTTGGAGTGCAAGGTGGTCTGACCCCTTTGGACAATATTGATTAGTGTGCAGGAGACAGATGCACACACTGCTGACTACAGCACTTCCACTCTTAGGTACCCAGCCTAGAGACCTGTGCACAGTGAGACATGTATGAGAGTGTTCTTAGCAGCATTGTATTTATTAACCAAAAATTTAGAAACCGTCTCATGGTCATCACCAGTAAGATGGAGAAGGCTATTCATACAATGGACTGCCATTCAGCAATGAAAATAAGTGAACCAGAGCTATCAGTACCATTATGGCTGTATCTCACACATAACAGTGAGAGAAAACAGCATGTTACAGAAAAATATGGAAACGTGCAGAACAATGCTATCAGTGTATATTGCTTAGCAGTTAATGTCTATGTGGTAGAAATTCATGGAACTGGGAAACGTCAATTTAATATAGGGGTTTCTTCTTGGGGTGGGGGGAGGGCCAAGGAGGAGGACAGGGGAGAGGTACAGGCAGGTTCAAAGTTATCTGTCATATTTTATTTCTTAAGCTGGGTGGTGGGTAGATGGATGTTTGGTCATATTTTTCTTTCTATATTTTCATTTATCCAAAATGTAAAGTTTTTCTAAATTGGAGTGATCACTGCCAACTCTGCTGTCCCTCTCTCGCCATGCCCAGTTAGTCACACTACGCTACAAGTTTCACTCTCAAGCAGTCCCTGGATCTCTCCTCTCCACGCCATCCCTACTGCTTCTTACCGGGCCTTCATACATTGTCACCTAGATTAAGGTAACCACCTCCTGCTTCCAGTCGTGGCCCTTTCAAATCTAGTTTCTATACTACTGCCAGAGTGACATAATGAAAACACAGACCTGACAGCCTGTCACTTCCTTGTTTAAAACCCTGCAAGTCTCCCTGCCACCTAGAGGACAAGGTAGCAGTTTCAGTTCCTTAATATGGCACGCCAAGCCCTCCGTGTTCCGTGTCTGCCTCCCCGCCTCTAGACTCTAACCAGTCTATGGGCTCTCAGCTTATTCATCTGTGATTCTCAGCACCTAGCAGTGCTTGACTTAGTAGGTACTCAGCAAATGTTTGTTGCATGAATGCATAGATGAATGCAGGTTGTGCTGTAAACCCGAACATGAGATTTCCTGACTCTTCTTGAGGCTAGCATGGTTAAAATATTGTGGCTGGAGAACTGAAAATTACTTGAAAGTGGCAATTCCAGGTTTTCCTTTTTTTTTTTTTTTTTGCCCTGATCTTAAGGGAAAAAGAGAATTTTTATCCTGTTGCAGAGAATGGCAAAAAAAATAGCATTCCAAGATGAGTTGTACAGTTTAGATAGATGACTTCCCACAGATTTGACAGTTTTATTGCATTACTGACAGTGGATTTTCCTCCCTTCTGGGAAGTTGGGGGGGCACAATAATGCCCCTCATGGATCTCTAAAACTCTATGAGGTTAAGTACCGTCTATATCCCCGATGGACAAAAAATAAACCTAGGACTAGAAACTTGAGTCAATTGCCATGTGTCACACAGTTCAGGAAGCAGGTGAGCCAGGATTAGACCTCTGTTCCACCCAACACCCAGCCTAGCTTCTTGCTACTTGTTGCATCCCTGAATGGGGTGGGGCGGGGGGTGGAAGGGTCCTGAGAATAGAAGCAGGTGGTGTAGTTGGATGCTGCTGTGGCAGGCCTGTTGAGTCAGAGGGAGAACCTGGATACCCCAGGCTACCTCGCTGGGGCTTCCTGAATCCTAATCCCTGGGAGCCAGGGCAAGGGTAGAGCTGGAAACCCTGGAGCTCAGCCAGAGAAGGGCTTTCTCCCCTCTGACCCGAGTGAGACCTCTGGAAGATCTGATGGGACCAAAGACACAGCTCATAGACCCCTGAAGCACTCACCTGTAGGACGCCTAGCTCTACTGGATCTAAGCGAAGCCTGGCTGAGCACAGTCCCATGACCCTGGAGTGTTCAGGGCCAGGGCTGGAGGATTAGGCCTCAGCCTGCATTTTAGCCTCAGATCACCAGCCTTCTAGCTTGCTGTGTGAGGTCATAGCCACGGGTTCCCAGGTCAGTCTAAAGTCCTACCACATTTGAGGTCTGCTGAAATAAATGGCCAGTCCCCTCGGCTTTCCCCATCATCACGCCCTGATGCCAGAGTGCAGCAGAGCTTACCTCCATGCCTAATCATAGATCTCATGATTGGTATTCTATTGGAGTGAAATGCTCAGCTTTGACTCCAAGGGAATTCAAAACTTTCTGGGTTAATAAGCCTCTTCAAAGGAGGCTCATTTGACACGTGCTTATTCACCTCCTCCACTGCTAATTTTTAGGATCTTAGAGTCACCATGGAATTCCCTGTGGTTTAGCCCGACCCATCACTTCACCCCACCTCTTTTTTCCTGTCCAAAGGGACCTTACCTGGGCTTGGGGACCTGCTGAATCCTATATCTTTACTACCTATAGGCTTTTCTCAAGCAGGCCTCCCTTTACTAAGTAAGAGTAAAGGTGCAGGCACTCCTATCCTGGTCTCTACTTCTGTCCATCCTCCCATCCACCCATTCACAGGCGTTCACTGGAAACTTAATCTAGCATAGGAGTCAAAACTGGATTTGATTCCTGGCTAGGCCACTCACTAGGTAGGTATGCGAGCTTGGGTAGTAGATAACCTAACCTCTCTGGGCCTTGCTCTTCTCAACAGAAGGAATTGTGCCTGCTTGTCCTATAAGGAAAATATGGGGGCAAAGGGTAAAGACTGGATGTGTGTGTATAACATACACAGAAGAGCACCTGCCGCATAGGCGTGCTCCCAAATGACTACCAATAGAAGGCTGCATCTGATCAAGACCAGGATGCACACATTGCGGGGCGGGGGGTGGTTAGTGAGGAAGAAGAGAAAGAGGCAGGGAACTCACCATAGGCCTGTACCAGACCCTGCACCTGGCATGCTCAATCTATTCCCTCATTCAACCCTAATCACGGCCCTTCCATAGGGGCATTATAAAGAATACACCCATTTGACAGTTGGAGGTACAGAGGCTCAAGGAGGGAGAAGTCACTATAGGCTGGGATGGTCGGGTCATCTTCACAGAGGAGGAAGGATCTGAGCCAAGACTTGCAACGTGAATGGGACTTGGATAGGGAGAGGGTGAGTGGGAGAGGGTGAGTGGGAGTGAGGAGGAACAGCTTGCCAACAAAACCCTGAGTCAGCAATGCCCAAAGCTAGCAAGGTAACAAGGCACTTTCCAGTCGCTCCCTAGCAACTTCCCATCACAGCTCAGAGCAGTGTTATCTCTGCAACTTTACTAACAGAGGCTCAGGAAGGAAAAGTCATCCTCCCTTATCTCACCATCAGCCTTAAGCAAATAGATAGGGCCAAGGTAGCCAGGCGAGCAAGTCCACACAGCTGTCTGGCATCAAATCACACTCCCCCCACCTCTCCAACTGCCTGAGGGCATCAATCTCAGGACTGATAATGGGTATAGCCAACCATTCACTGAGCACTCTGTCTGCCTTTTCTCACTGAATCCTCACAACAATCTCGTAGACCTATTGTCCAGAGGAGGAAACTGAGGTTCGAAGAGGTCAAGTCACTTACCCAAGATACCACAGCTCATAAGAGGCGCAGCTGATGTGTGAACCCAGGTCAACTCTGACTCTAAAACCTGTGTCCTTAATCATTCTTGCTATAGAGCCTAGTCCCACTAGCTCACAGCAGTTACAGCATCCAAACAGATGCACTGACCATGGTGTGTTTCCTTTCCCTGTCAGTGAAGCCTAGTAACACCACTTGTCCCCAGAAAACAAAGGCACCAGCACTTCGAAGAGAAAAAAATTATGAAAAAGGTGATGCACTCTCATTTTCCTACTAACCTTCATGCTCTGCAAATCCCTAAGCCCCAAGAGATGTCCTTACTTTATCCACAGACCTTTTTCCTAGAAGGCTGTCCTCGTGTCCTGATTTTGCCTGCTGTCCCAGCACAATTATGCAGAGCACCCCTTTACCTTCAAAACCATCTGCATTAATTGGACAAGAAATGATATGGTCACCCTACCTATGAAGAGACAAAGAAGTCTCACACATCAGGTCCTTTTGCAACCCTGACACACGCGCTGGACAATGATCTGCTGGCCGAGGGTGGGGCTGATCTTCTGCGAGGAGTAGCCAGCCTCTCTTTGAGGACGAAATAAGGAATAAACAAACTGGGAATGTGACTTGCAGGGGATTTCGAGTACAATCCAGCTTCTTGGGGCTGGAGTGGTCAAGGAACAGAGGTAGGGGAATACCTGGAATGCAGAACTTGCCCTAGTTGGAGGCAGGCACGGTTGAGGACAACTGGCTCTCTCAAGCACAGCTGTGCCTCACATATGAGGAGCTGGAGAGTTGGACACCGAGACATAAACAGGTGAAGGAAAGACTAATTAAGGGGTCCAGCCCACTCCACTAGCCCCCGGTTTGCCTTCTATCACAGTCCACGTTCTTGCTGCAGAGGGAGCCCAACTAAGCCCTGGGTCCGGGCTGCTTCTGAGAAAATAAAGCCCCCAGGACACAGTAAGACTTTGGGGACAGTTGAGAAAAGCAAGTGGCCAAGGGTGCAGAAGTCATGAGAAATCCAAGCTCTAGTCTGTTGCTGATTACACACAGGAATAAGCATAGGAAAGGACCCAAATAATGTTGAGAAGAAGTCATCCAGGAGGAAGGGACTTACTTCCAAGAATGCTAGCAAGATTTACTATTGGAAAATCTATAATATGATTTATGTGAATCAGCCAAAAGATTCAAAAAAAATGTTAATCTCAATAGCTGATAAAACAGCACGTGTGAATGTTTTAGATCCATTATGTCACCTAAAACACTTAGAAAACCAAAGATATTATCGTGAACACATACACCTCAGGTGAAAGCCCAATGTCATGTTTGTTGATGAAATGCTACTGTCACTACTATTTGAATATGGAAGGTAACAAGAAAGATTTCTGTCAGTATGGTGATTTGAAAGGCCCCTCCCCCCCCACTTTTTTTTTTTAGCTGTACCTGTGAGATTTAATTCAATATAAGTCTCCAGATAAACTAAGATTACTCACTAATTCCCTCAATTTTGCATTAGTCCAAGGAGCCAAGGTCAACTGAGGATTCTATAAAGTACACTTAAGTTAGCAATATGATTTGGAAGTTTTGATGGATATTCAGCATTGAATTGTTTTGGAAAACTTGACCACCGAAAAGAGACTATTCTCAGTTGACCTCATTGCACCGGAATGAGCAAATCTCTAGAACCATTTCTGGTCGTAGGACAACTTTACACCTCTAAAAATTGATAGGAAGCTAAAGAGCTTTTGTGCCAGTTATACCTGCCAGTGTTTACTGTAACAAAACACTAGAACAGAAATTTTAGTCCATTTATTTTAAAATAACTTTTAAAAACCGTCACATCATGCTGATATAAATTACAAATGCCTGTGAAACATGTGTTTTCTAAAAAAGTAGAGTGGAGAGTGACACTGTTTCAGATACTTGAAAATCTCTTTAATATCTGGCCTAAAGAACTCAGATGTGTTCTTACATCTACTTCTGCATTTTATCCGTTGCTGGATC
Source organism: Enhydra lutris kenyoni (assembly GCF_002288905.1). Taxonomy (NCBI): domain Eukaryota; kingdom Metazoa; phylum Chordata; class Mammalia; order Carnivora; family Mustelidae; genus Enhydra; species Enhydra lutris. The sequence goes on along the minus strand of NW_019154167.1, from coordinate 4,880,124 downwards.
AGACATAATGAACTTCTGGAAAATTCTCCCACGCACTGGTGAGGGAATGAAAGCGAAAAGGCAAATAACAGTATGAAAATATCCCCGTAAGGCTGACTTCGAGAAATAATTAACAGAAATGACTATTTAGGAAAGCCATGAAAATCAATATGGTTAAGGAAAACTTGATTTTCCTTGGAACAAACTGCACTACAGACATATATTAAAGTTGAGTTGTGACGTTTGATAATGTTTCATTCATGGTACAAATGAGTTAAAGATCAGCAGAATGGCACAGGTCCAATAACTGACAGAAACACGGCACTTTAGGCAAGCAAATGAATGCGATGTGGGTAAAGTAAATAAATTGATGATTTTGATCGGAACAAATTGCACTAAAGACACACGATAAAGTAGGGTTGCTACATTTGGTAATGTTTCATAAACAACAAAAGTGTTTTAGGTATGGGCAGAATGGCACAGGTCCAAACGCTAGAGCTGGTGGGTCTCTGGAGAGTTACAGGTCTTTTTTGTGCCAAGTGAGGTGGCTCTGAAAAGAGCCTTTGGTTTGCAAGGCGGTCAGGTGATCCCGAGGCAGCTCATTGGTGAAAGGTGTACCTGATGACTGCCTTGCTTGTCTGAGATACGGCGCGCTTGCCAATCTCCCCGGGCAGCAGCAGGTGCACGGCTGTCTGGATCTCCCTGGAGGTGATGGTGGTGCGCTGGGTGGAGTGGGCCAGGCGAGAGGCCTCGTCGGCGATGTTCTCGAAGATGTCCTTGATGAACAAATCCATGACGCCCACAGCCTTCTGTGGGAGGCTCAGGCCCTTGTGAACCTGCTTTAGAACCCTGGGGAAGTACATGGTGAAACTGTTGTGGGAGCAGCAGTGGTGGTGGCGGGGCCACCGTGCCTTGGCTGCTCCTGCTTCGGACTCTTCGAGTCTGCTGCCATGGGCTCCTCAGTGCCCAGGTTTCGTCAGAAGAGGTCTCACAGCCAGCCTGAGCTATGTGGACTTTGCCTTCCCAACACCTCAGAAGGAGGGAGAATGGCGGCTACTGAGGGGTGCTGGCCCATTTATGGTCGTTGCATTTCCTGACGTCATGGGCAACCTCCATATCTGATTGGACAAAATGCAATGCGGGAAATCAGAGTTCTATACCAGGCCTTTGTCATCTGTGATTGTATACCCTCGACCTTGACAATCACATCGGAGAATCAAAGAGGGAAATCCAGTACTCTCTAAATTTCTTGGGACGTCAGGTAGAAAATCTTTGTAAGATGCCACAAAGAGCAAAAGGTCCTCTGAGAATAGCAGCTGACAGATGCACATAATAAGAACTTTAAAAAAATATCACTCAGGGTTGCCTGGTTAACCCAGTTGGTTCAGTGTCTGACTCTTGATTTCTACTTGGGTCATGATCTCAGGGTGGTGAAATCTAGCCCCTTGTGGAGCTCCCCATCAGCAGGGTGTCTGCTTGAGATTGTTTCTCTCTCTCTCTCCCTCTGCTGCTCCCTCCTGCATGAGCTCTCTTCTTTTCTCAAATAAATAAATCTTTTTTTTTAAGATTTTATTTTTATTTGACACACAGAGAGAGAAACCACAAGCAGGCAGAGAGGCAGGCAGAGAGAGAGAGAGAGGAGGAAACAGGCTCCCTGCTCAGCAGAGAGCCCGATGTGGGGCTCGATCCCAGGACCCTGAGATCATGACCTGAGCCGAAGGCAGAGGCTTTAACCCACTGAGCCACCCAGGCACCCCTCAAATAAATAAATCTTTTAAAACATATATCACTCAAATCACCTATATTGTGGAACATCAACTTTAATCCCTTGGGAGAGAGGAAACTTCCCAACCAAAGTTATACCACAAGCACTATGACTTGCCACAAATTGGCCATTTCACCTCTAATTCATAATCTGCTTGGTGGCCACTATGGCTTGAGCAGAAACTCTATGACATAGTTATCAGAGTGCTCCCACAATCAAGGGACCCTTCTTACTAACCAGTGTCTTTAGTTCTGATAAGAACTCTCCATGATTTGGGAAAGAAATGGAAAAACCACCATCTCCAAAATCAGAACATATACAGAAATGATTACAGGGACAGTTTCAAGTCCTTAAACAGGTCCTTATCAATATTTGGATCCTAAAAATTCTTTAAATGTTAATATTGATTAATATATATATAAGAGCTATTGTATGAAAAATATGTATTAACCTAATTCTCTAAGAAACCTCCTTAAGGAGAGAAGTTATCAATATAATGGAAAATATTTTAAAATTAAAAACCCAACACTTTGGGAATTTTTGATGACACACACAAACACATTTCTACATGTATGAATGCAAAACAGTTTAAAATTTGAACCAAGGGAATTATAAAACCAAACCAGTTATAGAAATTGAATCAAACAAAGAATTAAAGAAATAGAGGTCATCAATGAGCTATGGTCCCAAATGGTCTGGCTTCCAAGGGTGTGTCTTGTCAAACCTTCAAGGATCAGGTAATTCTACTGCTAATAAAATAGTTCCAGATAATGAAGAAAAAAACCTCCTTCTTATTTCAAGAAAATATAATATGATGGCAAAACCTATTGAAGAATGTATGCTAACCAAATTTCTGAGAAGTCCCACTTCTACTTCAAATATTATCAATAAGTAATAAATTAATAAATAATAATTGTTATTTGTGATAATTTAATAGTTTATTAAATTAATAAATAAACTTATTATTAATAAATTTGGTGTCACATTACAGAAAAGACTTTTTAAATAAAAGAAACAGTTTTATTGCTGTAAATAGTAAATTATAAGCATCAAACTGGAGGAAGCATTATTCATAAAACAAAATACCCCATACGTATATTTTTCAACACTACCCCCACTGTAGAGTCCATTTAAATAAATAACTGAGCATTCAAACACAGAACAGAAATAGCTAAATAAGGAAGCTCATAAAATAGTGTTTTTTTCAAGTTTCCTAGAACTGAAGTAACTAGTTTAACTCAGATTTATCCAATTCTATTGTTTCCTGGTCTACGTTTTTTTTTTAAAAATACTCTTTTGTTTTTTAAAATGCAAAGATTCAGAACCTGCAGTTATGCCTCATGGGATGAGAGGAACACCAAATCAGAGTAGCCCAAGCCCACCTGCCACTGGTTCAGCCAATGAAAGACCTGCAGACCCTAAACCACAGCCATTGGCTTAAAGTGGGAGCAGGTAATAAGTATGAGTATGAACCAGTAAGTGTTCCTGGGTGTTCACCCTTAGAGACTGAGGAAAAAAATAGGTGTGTTATATATTTTTCCTCCCTTGTTTGTTCAGGGCCCTAAATCTCAATCCCTACTATTAGTGGGCTTATTAAGGGAAAAACTGCGGCTCTTTTTAGGCAACTGAATCTAGTAAGTAGAAGGGTTGCCCCACAATATATATTTAAGAAATGCTGTGGGGCCCTTGGGTGGCTCAGTCAGTTAAGTGTCCCACTCTTGATCTCAGTTCAGATCTTGATCTCAAGATTCTGAGTTTAGGCACTGCTTTGGGCTCCACAATGTGCATGGAGCCTACTTAAACAAAGAAAAGAAAAGAAATGCTGAATAAAACTACTCTAGGTGAGCAATTGTTTTTCCCATCTCACGTCTGTATGGGTACTCAGCAGCTAAATCTTTCACCTGCCACCATGTACCTCTCATCTCAGCCTAACACTTACATTGCTCAAGATAGAATCAATGTTAATGAAACTATTATTAACAAATGCAACTGAACAATGCGCTCTTATCCAATCCCAGGTCACCGACAATGTTCATTCTTTCTGTCAGGTCCTTTGAAATAATCCTAATCTTGTGCAAATGCAGCCTAAATTATATGCAAATGCAGAGGTTGCTGAATCTATCATGGATGTACAGTACGTTTCTCAAATTTGCAAATAGCAATGTTGAAAGGAGAGCAAGTGTATTGGGTAACAGAATCAGGATGCAAAGTGTTCTCATCATGAGCAAACTTGAGCACATCAGCAACCATGATGTTCCCCATTCACGTAAGCTAGATTCAAAGGATAAGGGAAATGTCATCAGGAGAAGCCTTAGAGGTACAGAGGCAGGCATACAACAGCTGACTTCAAATATTTGAGAATGAACAGCTACATTTTTTGGGTCTCCAGCATGAAGTCCTAGGATTATTGGATAGAAGCTATAGGAAGGCAGGTTTGGGCATAGTATAAGCAGCCTGTCAGAGCAAGGTGAGTGACTCTGCCAGATAATTACTTCAAGCAAGAGGTAAGGTATTGATGACCACCGTGGTTACTTCAAACTCTCAGATCTTCCGGCTATGCTAAGCCTTGTGACTGTGTTACTTAACTGACATTTAATCGGAGTTAACCCAACTACTGTTTCACTTACTGAAGTTTATGTTATTGAAAACAGCATCCACTTCCTGTAAACCCAGTGATTATTTAAGGATGTTAGCCCTTAGAAGGAATGGTAAGAGAATACTTGAGGTTGCAAATAGGTATAGACAGCATAATCGCTTTTTGTAGGAAAATATATGAATATTAATAGACCAGTCTGGATTGTCATACAATCAAATGTTGATACTTCTAATTGGTGGGATTATAGGTGATTGGTTCTTAAAAATTTTAAGTGATGAAAGAGTTTTTTAAGGGTAGGTATCAGAGCTTGCCGATTCATATGTATTCCTTATTGTATTAGTCAGTTTGAGTTGTCATAACATAATACCATAGACTGGGTGGCTTAAACAATAGAAATTTATTTTCTCATAGTTCTAGAGGATAGCAGTCCCAGAACAAGGTCCTGCAGGATCAGTTTCTGCTGAGAACTCTCATTCTGTCTTGCAGATGGTCACTCCCTTGTGTCCTCACATGGCAGGGAGAGAGATCTCTGGTGCTGCTTCCTCTTCTTTTAAGGTCACTGTTCTATCAGACTAGGGCCCCACCCTTAGGACTTCAATTAACCTTAATTACCTCCTAAATACCCTATCCCCAGATTCAGTCACATTGGGGGTTAGCTCTTTAACATATGAATTTTTTTGGAGGTAGGGGAGAACAATTCAGTCCATAACACTTATGCTCACCATGAATACCAAATACTTGGCTTATTAAGATAGTGAATTTTGGGGGCACCTGGATGGCTTAGTCGTTAAGCATCTACCTTTGGCTCAGGTCATGATCTCAGTGTCCTGGGATGGAGCCCCATATGGGGCTCCCTGCTCAGCAGGGAGCCTGCATCTCTCTCTCCAACTCCCCTGTGCTTGTTTTTCCTCTCTCACTACCTCTCTCTATCATAAATTTTAAGGAGACGAGATGTTCAATGCTGTGGGTCATCGGCAGGTATTAGATATCTGAGTTTCTGCTCTATAGTAATATGTGATGTGCTTAGCACAGTGTGTGCTAGCATATGCCTCCAATGCCCTTCTGCATCTATCACCAGCCTTAGACATCTTCCACTAAATTTAAAAGCACATTTGAGAAAGCAACAGAGCCCAGCTAGAATTCCAGCTCTTATTCACTTTAGATCATCACTTCAGATGTTTTCATTTCTTCATTTCTGAGATAAGGGGGCCAGTCCACATGACCTCTTCTAACTCTAAGGAAAAAGCACCTAGCATCACTTAGTCAGGACCCACTGCACCTGGACAGTGGAGAGCCTATTCCACGTGAATAATCTGCCAAAGTGTCTTTCCTGCAGCCATTCTGTTTGGCTGAAAAGAATACCCTTGGTACTTTCATTCCTTAGAAGACCACTAGGAACGAACCACAGGAGCCTTAACATATTGATTTTATTTGTTATTTTATTGCAACATTAGAAATTAAAATAAACTATGAAAAGCTGCAAACCCATGCTCCTTCATGAGCAATGGAGCAATGGAGACACCCATTGTGGAAGCTGAAAAGTAGCCTATCCTCTAGGGGGTAGAAGGACTTCACACACAAAGGTCATCAATGGTGAGATTATGGACATTTGCCAGCTGGAGTTTATGTACCAATGGAAGTTTAAAAATGAATATAAGGGAACATTGGCTACTCCTGACTTCTTAGCCAGGGAGTATGAGTGTGAAGTATCAGAAGGTGCCTAAAACCTCTACAAGCACATAGGTTTACAAAAAAAAACAAAAAAACAAAAAAACAAAAAAACAAAAAAAAAACAAGCCCAAAACCATGACACTCAAGCATTGCTGAAAACTGCACTTGGGAGGAGATTCCCATCTTACAAAGTTTGAACACACTCTTTCTCCTGCTGGATAGCTGGGGGAAAAAACATTTAAAAAAATCATTAAGAAGATATTTTCCCAAGATTAAGTTCAGTTTCTTCCCCAAAAGCACATTTGCAAGTCACTAAAGTTTGCCATACCTGCTTACAGGTGTGTGTGTGTGTGTGTGTGTGTGTGTGTGTGTGTGTGTGTGTGTGTATACTACCTGAATATTCATTAGAATCTACATCAACTACATGGTTTTTTCCCATTTAAGAGGTAAATCTATGATACTGCCATTTTTCCATATATTATTTTAAGAATGAAGAGAAACTGAAGCATTTTCTTCTGATTTATCTATCCCTATACAATTAGAAAGATATACCATTTCAGGCAATTTTTACTAACTTTGGAACTTTCAAATAATAATAATAATGCTGACATGAAAAATAAGTAAATAATAATATATAATATATATAATAATATAATAATAATAAATAATAAATAAAAATGCTGACATGAAAAAATGTACTCCTTGGTTTGGAGTTTCTCCGGCAGACTGTAAGTCAGGAGGGCAAAATTGATCCCTTGATCCCAAGATACCCAAGAGCTTGATACCCTTGATACCCAAGAGCTAAAGTGGCTCTTTTACCTCATCTTGTCATCAGGTAGAGAAGGCCAAAACCACAAAGTTTACATAGCTCTTTAGGGAGAAGATCACAGACCCAAATTGTTAGGTGTATAAAAATGGCAAATAACCAAAAATTGGACAAAACTAAGATGTTTATAATACTGAGTCCAATATCCCAAGATTGGTTTTAATGTGGCTTTTAGTAATTTTTTCAACAACCAAAAAAACCAGTTTTAAAAAAATTCTCCCATTATTACTAGGGCTTATTTTGGGAGAACCATTCATATAAGCCAGGTAAGAAGCAAATACTTGATATTTTTAGATAATGCATTAAATACATTGGTACTTTAATTATTGCTTACTTTGTGGCAAAATTTACAAGAAGAGTTTATTTACTGAACCTATCAACTTTCACCATTGTTTATGTCAACAAGAAAGCTCCTATGACTTACTTTCCTTTGAGGGAAGAGTATTTTTTTCTTTAGTATTAGTTTTCTTCAGTTTTGATCTGTCGAACTTCTCCACTTCAGACAAATCTGGCTTATCACTCATCTTGACTAATAGAAAGGCTGGAAAAAAAAAAACATTTAACAAATCTATCTGGTAGAACTATTGTCAGACTAAAGAGTAACAGCCAAAATTCTCACATTTAGTATTAATGTGTATTTTACCTGCTGATTTTCTACAGGAAACAAACAGCAGATCTTAGAAATGTTTTTGTTAGAATATTTTTTGTTCCATGTCATTACCCTATTTCTGATAAGTAGTAAATGCCACCGAATCAGGATGTACCAGAAACCAGATGCTCTAGTAACTGGAGTCAATATGTCTCACTCTTAAAATCAGAGCAAAGGTAAAATGAAGGTGATAGAGACACATGAGCAGATAGAGACAGAAGAAAAAATAAGGACTGGGTTTAACCAGCTGATGAATTTGACACAGGAGATAGCACTTTTTGAGCATCTTCACTTTCTAGTCAATTACTGTTGGGGGGGGGGGGGCCTTCTCCTGGGGGATATGAGCAGCAGACCAAAATGCGTGGTTAAAAAGTTGTACTAGTTTCTTTCCATTTTATCTGCCCAAAGACAGTAGATTAAATAGCCACAATAAGAGAGGGAAGGTATTTAATCTGATCATAACTAATTACATGTCTCATACCAGCTCCTTATGGCACTGGTTTGCAAATGCTGTAAGAAGACACAGCTAATTAGGATCAGATCAGCAGAACGGGATAAACAAACAGAGCTGGTTTTTATTTCGCAATATCTTCTCTGCAAAGGGAAAAGTTAGGAGATGAGATGCCCTGTGAGCATTCTGGATTTGTCAAGAAGGGACAATAGGTGACCCCAGAGACGGGAAAACAGTGCTCTCAGGCGCGTGCCTGGCCCCACCCTGGTAGAGGTTAAAAGAGGTCTAGTGCCCAGAGTAGAATGGAGAGACCCACAAGCAGCCAGAAATCCTGATTATGCCTCCCTTCCATCGAGGTCACCCTACGACCCTCCTCTGATGAGGGATCAGAAGCCAATTTCCAGGGTAGGGATACAGGGACTAACAAATATCATAAAAGGCTGGGCACATGGGTATGTTTGTCTGGAGCAGTTTGCTTACATTTTAAAATAACCATCATCTTTGCTGGGCGCACAGCCCACCTTTTGGCCACAGGAAGGGAGAGCGGGAAGTGCCAGCTCCAGAGGGCCCAAACCCGGCAGCACCCAAACTCCTCGTCCACTCAGCCTCGGGCATGCAGCCACCGCGGACAGGCCACTCTGAGGGGATCATTCTAAGGACCCACCCGTGGAGGATTCGGCAACGCACAGAAGGCGGCGCCGCAGACAAAGGCGCGGACTCTCCAGGAGGTGCAGTTAGAAACCGCCAGTCCCAACCCCGCCCCACCAGTTCCTGAGAGACCGATCCACTCCGCCCCGCAGCCGCTGCGCCCTCCTGTCCCCATAATTTTCTGGCTCCACCGGGACCGCAGGTCCTCACCTGATGACTTGAAGACGGTTGAAATGACAACGGCTGGACCAACGCCGCTCCACACACTGGACGAGGTTAAACCTTCCCGCGTGGCACCCTGCAGTTATAAATCGCGAAGCAGGCCCCGCCCCGGACCCCGCCCCAACCATCTCTGATTGGCTGAAAGATCCCAGGCCTTCCTTTTCACGGTCCCCCACTCACCCGCCAACCCCGGGGCTTTTGTCTTGTAGGCTGGAGTCCATTGTCTTCCCTCTTCTCAGGACCTCTCCCCTGCTTCAGTGTCTTGATGACATCATACCGGAGCAACCTCCCCAGACACTGCCCAAGCCTTCTCTGATTCGCGGAGGGATCGTCTGCCTGCCTCCCCCTTCTCGCCCACTATTTTCTTGCTAAGGATCCACTTCCTCCTTCCCAAGTTCACTCACTCTTCCAGTATAATTGGAGCCTGAATATAAACAAAGACTTCTTTCTTGCCCAGTTATCTTCCAACATCTGGAACTGGCTTTTTATAGCCATAGCACCTAAGTACACCAGGATAACCAAACAATGGTTTGCCAGTAATGCTCAGTGGCATCTGTTCTAATCCTTAGCCATTGACCCTCCTCCATGACCTTGACCCTAGGTCATGGAGGAGGGGAGCTCCTTGAGAGGGTGGGCAGTTCAGAGTCATTCACCCCCACAGCAGAACATTTCTGTAATAGTGGTACTGTCCTATGTAAAAGTCACACTTTCAATTTTCTCAGACACTGAACATGGTAGTTGTCAGTAGGGTAATCACGGGAGAATCTACTGGAGGATCATCTTAATCTCCCCAATCCTTAGCTCTTTGCTTGGCCCACAGGAGACTACCTAAGTACCTGTAGTCTATATATGGAGGTAATAACGTCCATGATAGAGAAGAAATTTTGGACAGCAGCACCACCCAGTGTCCATGTTGGGCGAGGAAAGTGAGGATTCAATAGCTACTTGAAAAGACCAAAAGTTCCAGGTCACTTTCTGGATATTCACCCAGAACCTTCGAACATTAAGGTAAGATGAAGATAGGATGATGTCTTTAGCTTGTATCCCATATTTGCCATATGGCTCGTGTATCGTGGTAAAGATACTCTACATACATCAGCACCCAGTCTCTTCACAAGGATTTCTCAGACCCTCCCCACCTTTCTCTATTTATTCCCTTTTCTATGCTCTTGTAGCATTTTGTGTTAATTCAAGAATTTTGTTTGTCGGAGAAACTTTTAAAGCAGAAAGCCACTCTCATTCAACACACAATATTTATTAAATATCTATAGTGGCCCAGGCATTAAATATAATAAACACCAGTGTTTCCACAACTCAGATTTGAATATTGTTAACATTTGATTATATTTACTCATTTTTAGAGAATAAAAACAGTAAGGAAAAATTTAGGTTCCCTTAACCCTCACCCCATGTCCATTCACCTTCCACTTCCCCAGGGGTTGTCCTATCCTGAATGTGTACTGTAGTTCCTAGACCATGTTTTTGTATCATCACAGATTTATATGATCTCTGTTCCTAGGAATAATATGGAACACTGTATGGACCAGTGTTTTAGGTATAAGAGAGAACTCCCACATCACTTGGGGTAAACAGGAAGTCCCAGACACACACACACACCCTCCTGTAGCCCAGACTTCAAGATTTATCTTGAATCTAACTGCGTTGAATCCACCAGAACTCATCTAATAATGGTGTTTAACCCCATTTGTGCTAGTCACCAAAAGAACTCCAAGATCCCCACAACACCCCTCAACTCCTGCATATTAACCCCCATAAGGCTGTGACCTCATTTCTCCTTTAGTTCACTTCTCACACCCCTCTCCTACTCCTAAAACACAATGCACCCTCAGTAATTCCTCTATAACCCCAACCTTTTCTCTGAATGTGCCCATCATTTTTTTCCCCTGACAGAAATCAGTCTTTTTCCTGGGGACTCTGTGTCCCCTGAAGCCCACACAAGAGGAGCAGATGACTTTTCTCTCCCACCATCATTGTACTGCAGATCCTGAAGGTCAAGTCTTCCTTGGTCTTCCTAGCTTGTCATTGCTGCCGTTAGACCATTCCTCTCCCACATCTCTGAAAACCTCTAGTTTTTGACAGCCTGTCACCAACTAGCCTTCATTTTTGTTGTCATTTACCAAACTTCATCCTCACCCTGCAATTTCTCAAAGGTTTTAGCTCCTGGAGCACAGTCACTCCCAATGGTAGTAGTCCTGTCTTAATTCCCAGTGAGCTCAAGAATGATCATTCTGACACACTGACTCCTTTAGTTCCTTGAACATTTCTCCTTTGTGACATTGTATATGGCCCCACCTCATATACTCACTCACATGGCTATACGCTAGGCCTTGCACAGCAATTTTAGCAACCCCTCTGTAATCTCAATTTCAAACATCCTTTTCTATGACTATCACCTACTCTTTTTCCAGCTCACTCCCTTTGGTATAGAGACCCCACTATCCTTCAACCTCACCAGAATCTCCAGTCCATTGGTCCAACTATATTTTCACCATCTCTTACTCCCTTATTGTCTTTTCTCCCATCTTCCCTAGATCAAATGTCATGCCCAGTCCTTATAGTCCCTCAATTACATAGCTAAACCTAGCTGGAGGAAAATACACAGCCACATGACTAATTGCAGTTTAAATTCATGACCACAAAGGTCAATCAGGCCCTTACTGCTACCAAGCAATCACTCTATAAATATCCTGTCCCTTACTTCCAACACCACCTCAGCATCCCAACTCTTTATATGCTTATTATTTCACTAGAAAATTTAAACCATAATTCCATAGACTCCTATCACCATATTGCTTCACTCACCAACACCTGCATCTGTATATATATGACCCTCCTGTTGATACCATATATGATTGTTTTGGGCTGAATTATATCCCCCAAAATCCATATATTAAAATTGTAAACTCCAGTACCTCAGAATGTGACTTTACCTTTTTAAAGAAGTAATTAAGGTGAAATGGGCCCATATTGGTAGACCCTAATCCAGTAAGACTGGTATCTCTCTAAGAGATTAGGGCACAGATAACACAGACTGAAAACACAGGGACAAGTCCTGATAGCCAAGGAGAGAGGTCACACCAGAAACCAAACTGCAGATATCTTGATCTCAGACCTCTAGCCTCTGTAATTGTGAGAAAATTAATTCTTTTTGTTTAGGGGCACCTGGGTGGCATGGTTGATTGAGTGGCTGATTCTTGGTTTTGGCTCAGTTCATGATCTCAGGGTCCTTGGATCAAGCCCCACATCAGGCCTCATGCCCAGCACAGAGTCTGCTTGAGATTCTTTCTCGCTCTCATCCTGCCCCTCCTCCCTGCTCTCTCTCCCTCTCTCTAAAATAAATAAATGCAATCTTTAAAAAGTTAATATATGTTGTTTAAACCACCCAGTCTGTGGTCCTTTGTTTTGCCAGCCCTAGCAAACTAATATAATATTTCCAGATACTCCTCTAAAGCCAGACCCTCTCTTTTCCCACTAGATTTCTTTCTCTCATACCAATTCAACAATACCACTATCATCTTTCTCCCTTTTATCTCCAACATCACCAATGTTGTGCTCTATATTAGGTCATTTCTATCAGGATACAATCAAGCTATTATATCTTATTTTATCTTATTATATTTATTTATTATATAAATATATTTATATTATATATAAATTATATAAATATAATATAAAGTATATATATTATATTTATCTTATTATATTGTATCTTCACATATATACTTTTTATATATGCATTATTTTACATATATGTTCTCTTGACTCCACTCCCCCACCTGCTATCACCCCATTTCTTTTCTCCCTTTTGATGCAAATCTTTTTTCAGATATACATGATATATATTTCCAAGTGCAATATTTGAAGGCATCATTTGAACTAATGTTCCTGGTCTAAGACTGAATTCCTCATTCTACCTACATCAACCTGGTATCAAGAGCAAGCCCCAGATGACCATCCTTTCCTAGACCACTACCCTCTCTGCCTACTCTCCACCTCACTCACTCTGTCCCAGCTATTAACTCTCTACTGTTCCTCCAACAAGCCACTTTCACTGTTGCCTAGGGCCTTTTTAATATCTGTTCCATCTGTCAGGAATGTTCTTCCCCCAGATATCCACTTGGACTACTCCATCATTCCTTTGTAATTTTATCTACTTACTGTTACAATTTTTCACCTGCTATTCTCATTTGAACACATTCCAATCAGGGGTCTGCCTCCACCACTCTACTGAAATTTATCTTGTAGAGGTTGTGAATAATGCCTACATTGTTCAACCGAATGTTCAGTTCTTAGTCCTTATCTTACTTGCCTTATCAGCAGCATTTAGCACAGTGGATAAGACCTTCCTCCTTGGTTCAAGGTCTTCACTTGGCTTCCAGGACCTCACACTCTCCTATTCTCTAATCTCACTGGCTGTTCCTTCTCAGTCTCCTTTACCGGCTTCCTCTCTCCTCCAAGACCTCTTAAAATGGGAGTGCCTGCAGGCAATGTCCCAAATTCTCTTCTTTTTTTTTCCTTATTTATTAATTCATTTATTTTTATTGAGCTATAGTTGACATTTTAAAATGTATTAGTTTTAGGTGTACAATATAATGATTTGATATATGTATATACTGTGGAGTGATTACCACAATAAGTTTAGTTAACATCCATCACAACACATAGTTACACATTTTTTTCCTTGTGTTGAGAACTTTCATGATTTATTCTCTTAGCAACTTTCAAATACATATACAATATTATTAACTGTAGCCACCGTGGTGTATACTACATCCCCAGAACTTATCTTATTTTTAATTTAAATTCAATTAATTAACATATAATGTATTATTTGTTTCAGAGGTACAGGTCTGTGATTCATCAGTCTTATATAATACCCAGTGCTCATTACAACACATACCTTCCCCAATGTCCTTCACCCAGTTATCCCATCCTCCCACCCCATTCCCCTACAGCAACCCTCAGTTCGTTTCCTAAGATTAAGAGTCTCTTATGGTTTGTCTCCCTCTCTGGTTTTGTCTTGTTTCATTTTTTTCCTCTCTTCCTCAATGATTCTTTACCTTGTTTCTTAAATTCCACATATCAGTGAGATTATATGATAATTGTCTTTCTCTGATTGCCTTATTTCACTTAGCATAATACCCTCTAGCTCCATCCACATTGTTGCAAGTGGCAAGATTTACTCTTTTTTGACGGTTCTCTATTCCTCTTCTTTCCATCCTATTCACACTCCTGTGGTAGTCTCTTCCAGTCCAGTTCTTCCAGAACCATTTCTATGCTGACAACTCCCAAATTCATGTCTGCAGACCAGCTCTATATCCCAAACTACAGTCTAATATATTCAACTACCTACTTAGCACCACCACTCAGATGTCTAATAGAAATCTCAAACTCAAAATGACCCTGAGAGGGGTCCCTGGGTGGCTTGGTCAGTTAGGCATCCCACTCTTGATCTCAGCTCAGGTCTTGATCTCAGGGTGGTGACTTCAAGCCCAACGTGGAGCCTATATTAAAAAAATGTTCAGACTGAACTCCTAATCTTTTTCTCCTATAGCCTTCTCTATCAGAATTGATTGGAAACCCATCACACCATCTGCTCAGGCCAAAAATCTTGACATTATTTCAGTTCCTCTCTTTCTCTCCCACTACACATCCAATCTATCAGGAAGTCATTTTGGTTGTACTTCAGAATAAATCCAAAACTCAGCCATTTCTCATTATCTCCATTGCTACATATAAGGTCTAATCCACCATCATATATCATCTGAATAAAAGCAACAGCCTTCTAAAAGCTCTCTTTGCTTTCATACTTGATCCCCCATGGTGCATCTTAGCACAAAAATGAAGGTGATAATTTTAAAATACAGATCACATCATGGTCCTTCTGTGCTGAAAATTCTGCAAAGATACCCAATTCCACTCAGAGGGAGAGCCGAAGTCCTTACGAAAGCCATACAGTTTTTGGTTCTTTATTATATCTCTGACCTTTCCATCTGCTCACTTCATCACTCACTCTGTTACATTTGTGGTCACCTTCCACTTCCCCAGGGGTAGTCCTTTGCAATGTACCTCTGGAAGGAGTGCTCTTTTCTAAGATATCCATTTTGGGTAAATTTTCCCACCTCCTTCAAAGCTCAAATCTCACCATTTCAATGAGGCCTACCTGAACTATCCTATTTAATACTGCAACCTGTCCATCCCAGTTCTATCTGCCTTACCCTGCTCTGCTTTCATCACTAACGCACTGCACAACTTATTATTATGTTACTATGTCTATTGTTTTATTTTAGTCTTCCCCCATTGAAATGTAAAGTCCATGAAGACAAAGATATCTATTTGGTTCACTGATCCCAAGTAACTAGACTTGTGCACAAGATGAAGATTTCTTAAACAAATTATTTTTCTGGTGTTCTTTTCCCCCTTTCCTGCCATGCTCCAAAAGACTGCTCACACCCTGAGATGATTAAAATATTTACTCATTTTCTTCTAGTTCTTTTTGATCTTATTATTTACATTTAAATATTTGATCCTTCTGGGGTGCCTGGCTGACTCAGTTGGATGAGCATGTGATTCTTGATCTTGGGGTCATTAGTTTGAGCTCCAAGTTAAGTGTAGAGGTACTTGAATAAAATTTTTTAATTTAAATAATATTTGATCATTCTGGAATTTATACTACAAGTTGTTATATAAAAATCAGCTTGGGCATCCTGCATGGCTTAGTTGGTTAAGCATCCAACTCTTGATTTCAGCTCAGGTCATGATCTCAGGGTTATGAGATTGAGCCCTATGACAGGCTCCGTACTTAGCAAGGAGTCTGCTTGAGATTCTCTCTCTCCCCCTGTACCTCCCCCCACACTCTCCCTCCTTCTTTCCTAAAATAAATAAATAAATCTTTTTTAAAAATCAGCTAATTTATTTTTTTATTTTAATCATTTTTTAAATTTATTTTCAGCATAACAGTATTCATTGTTTTTGTACCACACCCAGTGCTCCATGCAGTCCGTGCCCTCTCTAATACCCACCACCTGGTTCCCCCAACCTCCCACCCCCCCAACTCTTCAAACCCTTCAGATTGTTTTTCAGAGTCCATAGTCTCTCATTGTTCACCTCCCCTTCCAATTTCCCCCAACTGCCTTCTCCTAACTCCCCATGTCCTCCATGTTATTTGTTATGCTCCACAAATAAGTGAAACCATATGATAATTGACTCTCTCTGCTTGACTTATTTCACTCAGCATAATCTCTTCCAGTCCCATCCATGTTGCTACAAAAGTTGGGTATTCATCCTTTCTGATGGAGGAATAATAGTCCATAGTGTATATGGACCACATCTTCCTTATCCATTCATCCGTTTTCTCCACATCCTTTCTCCACATCCCCTTTCTCCACATCCCCTCCAACACATGTTGTTTCCTGTCTTGCTAATTTTGGCCATTCTAACTGGTGTAAGGTCATATCTCAATGTGGTTTTCATTTGAATCTCCCTGATGGCTAGTGATGATGAACATTTTTTCATGTGTCTGATAGCCATTTGTATGTCTTCATTGGAGAAGTGTCTGTTCATATCTTCTGCTCATTTTTTGATATGATTCTCTGTTTTGTGTGTGTTGAGTTTGAGGAGTTCTTTATACATCCTGGATATCAACCTTTTGTCTGTACTGTCATTTGCAAATATCTTCTCCCATTCCGTGGGTTGCCTCTTTGTTTTTTTGACTGTTTCCTTCGCTGTGCAGAAGCTTTTGATTTTGATGAAGTCCCAAAAGTTTATTTTCGCTTTTGTTTCCTTTGCCTTTGGAGACATATCATGAAAGAAGTTGCTGTGGCTGATATCGAAGAGGTTCCTGCCTATGTTCTCCTCGAGGATTCTGATGGATTCCTGTCTCACGTTGAGGTCTTTTATCCATTTTGAGTTTATCTTTGTGTACGGTGTAAGAGAATGGTCGAGTTTCATTCTTCTACATATAGCTGCCCAGTTTTCCCAGCACCATTTATTGAAGAGACTGTCTTTTTTCCACTGTATATTTTTCCCTGTTTTGTCGAAGATTAACTGACCATAGAGTTGAGAGTCCATATCTGGGCTCTCTACTCTGTTCCACTGGTCTATGTGTCTGTTTTTATGCCAGTACCATGCTGTCTTGGTGATCACAGCTTTGTAGTAAAGCTTGAAATCAGGTAACGTGATGCCCCCAGTTTTATTTTTGTTTTTCAACATTTCCTTAGTGATTCGGGGTCTCTTCTGGTTCCATACAAATTTTTGGATTATTTGCTCCAGCTCTTTGAAGAATACCGGTGGAATTTTGATTGGAATGGCATTAGAAGTATAGATTGCTCTATGCAGTATAGACATTTTAACATTTATTCTTCCAATCCAAGAGCATGGAGTGGTCTTCCATCTTTTTGTGTCTTCTCCAATTTCTTTCATGAGTATTCTGTAGTTCCTCGAGTACAGATCCTTTACCTCTTTAGTTAGGTTTATTCCCAGGTATCTTATGGTTCTTGGTACTATAGTAAATGGAATCGATTCTCTAATTTCCCTTTCTGTATTTTCATTGTTAGTGTATAAGAAAGCCACTGATTTCTGTACATTGACTTTGTATCCTGCCACATTATTGAATTGCTGTATGAGTTCTAGTAATTTGGGGGTGGAGTCTTTTGGGTTTTCCATATAAAGAATCATGTCATCTGCGAAGAGAGAGAGTTTGACTTCTTCATTGCCAATTTGGATAACTTTTATTTCTCTTTGTTGTCTGATTGCTGTTGCTAGGACTTCTAATACTATGTTGAACAAGAGTGGTGAGAGTGGGCATCTTGTCGTGTTCCTGATCTCAATGGGAAGGCTGCAAGCTTTTTCCCACTGAGGATGATATTTAAAATCAGCTAATTTTTTTCCTCAACTGGTTATCCCATTATCTTATAGCATTTATTTAATAATTTGCTCTGTTTTCTAATGATTTTTGCATCACAACAAATTGTATCACACTAGGTATAGCCTTCTACAAAGTGCTGTTTTCACCCGACATTATGATTGTTTAGATTTACTCCTGTTTATACTGTAAGACATATACAACAATTTTAAGTGATAGATAATATTCCATTCTATGAATATCTTATAATTTATATATTGCCATTCTTGTGGACACGTTGTTTCCTTTTTTCTTTTTTTTTTTAAAGATTTTTTATTTATTTATTTGACAGAGAGAGATCACAAGCAGGCAGAGAGGCAGGCAGAGAGAGAGGAGGAAGCAGGTTCTCTGCTGAGCAGAGAGCCCGATGCGGGGCTCGATCCCAGGACCCTGAGATCATGACCTGAGCCGAAGGCAGCGGCTTAACCCGCTGAGCCACCCAGGCGCCCCTGTTTCCTTTTTTTCTATTACAAACAACGCTGCAGTTGATATTATTGCTATAGCTTCCTGTTGTTCTATAGACATGTCTTCTGGAAGTGAAATTGCTAAATGACAGAGTATGTGCATATTCAACCTGACTAGATTGTCAAATAGTCTGCTTTAGTAATTGAACAAATTTACATGCATATCTGGAATGTAGAATAGTTTCCATTTTCCCCTCATTTTTGCAAATAAGCATTTGCAGATTTCTTTTTACCAGTCTAATGGGTGAAAATGAACATCTTCCTGGTGTTTGAATGCATTTCCCAGATTATTTCGTGATGCTAGCATGTTTTTGGTTTTTTTTTAAAAAACCCTTCCAGAATCATAGTATTTTATTTTATTTTACTTTATTTTATTTTAAAGAGATTTCACCCATTTGAGAGAGAGAGAGAGTGTGCACGCATGAGCCAGGGGGAGGGGCAGATGGAGAAGCAGACTTCATGCTGAGCAGGGAACCAGATGCAGAACTCCATTCCAAGATCTGAGCTGAAGGCAGATGTTCAACCCACTGAGCCACCCATGCGCCCCAGGTTAGCATGTTTTTATACAATTTTGGGTCATACATATTTCCTCAAATGAATTGCCTTCTGATATACTTTACCCATTTTTCTTTTGTCTGTTTTTGAGTATTGCTACATATTCTATAGCTTAATTGTTAGTCTACAATATATCTTGCAAAAATTTTTTCTGCATTCATATTTTGTTGGTTTGCAACAAGTGTGTGTAACTGGAATAAGCCTTCCTGAGGAAAAAATGACTTTTGGTACACATGCAACTCAACTGGTGGGAACCATGTACAAGAAAGTATACTATTAAGACAGGTTTTCAAAATATGTATGTATAATATACATACAGAAAAAATGGTCACATCTTAATTATACATCTTCATGAATGTTCACAAAATGAAGACACCCATATAACCAGCCCCCAGATCAAGACACAGAACATGACTAGCCCCCGAGAAGCCTCTCTTATGCTCCCTTTCAGTGACTATGCCCAAGGATGTTAACCACTCTCCTGACACTTTTATCCCTTTTGTACTTTTAGTAAATGAAACCATTCTGCATATACTTCTGTGTGTCTGGCTTCTTTTGCTCAGCATTTGTTTTGTGAGATTCATCTATGTTGTCATGTGTATTTGTAGTTAGTTTGTTCTCTTTTATGTATCACATTTCAATATAACACTATTTATTAATTCTAATGTTGATGGACATTTAGGTTTTTTCTAGTTTGGGGTTATTACAAATAGTGCTGTTACAAGCATACTTACCCATGTCTTTTAATGAACATACATATGAACATACATATTTAATGAACATACATATTTTTCTTTGGCATATATCTCAAAGTAAAGATTCCAGTCAAAGGACATGCATATGTTCAGCTTTAGTAGATACAGCCAACTAATTTTCCAAAAAGTGTGTACAAATTATTGCTTGTCTTTTGACTTTAACTTTGTCTTTTATTATACAATCTTTATGAAACCCATTGCATAAATCTTTTTCTTTAAAAGTTGTGTCTTGTTCAGGAAATTCTTCTCTGCTATGAGGACCTTATGATTTTTGTCTATATTTTTAATGTACTTTAAATTTTGTCTTGTGTACTTTAGGTCTTTTATACATCTAGACTTTGTTTTGTATAAAGCATGTATCTAAATTTTTTCCATAAGGGAGATCAATTGTCAATCATATTTATTAAATTATCCATCCTTTCTTCACCTCTTTGCAATGTCACATCTTTCATATACCAATTTCCCATATCTGACTTTTCCAATTTTGTAATCAATTTGTCAATTTCTACCAAAAAATAAGCACTTTAATTGTTTGTTTGGAATATTATTATATTTATGGATTAATTTGAGAAGAATTGCTAATTTATTGACATGAAGTCTTCTCATGCATGAATGCAGTATTGTTGAGAAAGACAATCCACCATGGGCCCTGAGCATCCCTACATGTTCTTGCTGAATATACAAAAAATGAAAGTCCCTGAAAACTCTTTATCTGAGTTGTTTGAGGTGAACAGCCCTGAGGGATGAAGAAACATCTCCCCACAGACAAAGAGTGAGCTTGGCTCTGCTTCCTACAAAAGTGAACTCATTGTTCCTCTCCAGTAATGCAGTCCATTATATGTACAGTAATCCATCATGGGTCCTTTACAAGTACCTCATGGGACTTGGAGGATATTGGGAACAGACACAAATTAATATGAAGCTCTGATTGCTCCTTTTGCTGTAAATAATAAAAATCTTCATCTCTCACCTAAGATTCTTATGTCTTTTACCAAAATTCATGCAACTATGGCAGGTTAATGTATTAGCTTGTAGACAGGGTAAAATCCCAGACCCTGTGCAGTTCTTAACAAACGTTTGTCCACTTTCAGGTATTTTTAAAGTTTTCCTTTAGTGTAATTTTATAATTTCATGCATAATGACTTGTCCATCTTTGTTAGCTATCTCCTTAGCTGCCTTATGGATTTGGGGACTACTGTGAATGAGCCTTTTTTTCAATTGAATTTTTAAATTGGTTTTGAATTCTATAAACTTGTTACATGTCACTAGTGTACCTACTCCAATGGAATAATGTATTATTTCCTTCAGTAGACTGTTGACTTCTCTTGAGCAAAAACCATGCCTTATTCATGTCTATATTCTTCCACTGAAACATTTAATTCAATTAACATTTATTGAACATCTACCATGTATCAGTTGCTAAATAAAGAACGAGAGGTATCTAATCATAAATTAAATAGGATGCCTGCTCTCAAGGAATTTACAAAATGTGAAGACAGACAAATCCTCAAAATAACATCATTAAGAAAGTAATATTATGTGAGATGCCTGAGTGGCTCAGTCATTAAGCCTTTGTATCCTGCACACAGAGAAGTGGTTACTGACATTTGTTATTGCCAATAAAAAAGTCACCAAGCAGGATGCGGGGATGGCTCAGTTGGTAAGCATCTGCCTTCGGCTCAGGTCATGATCCCAGGGTCCTGGGATTGAGTCCCACATCAGGCTCCTTGCTCGGCAGGGAGCCTGCTTCTCCCTCTGCCTACCTCTCCTGCTGCCTGTTCTTACTCTTTGTCTCTTTCTGACAAATAAATAAAAAGTCTTTAAAAAATTAAAAAAGAAAGTAATATTATGTATCATAGCAGAGATATAAACAAAGTACATGGAAGTAGGGGCAATTCATTGTGACTTGGAGGATTCTGGAAATCCTCATACAATAAGTAGTGTTTGAGTTGGGTCTCAAAAGGTAATTAAGATCTAGACTAGTGCAGATGGAAAACAGGGAAGGGAGATGACTTCTCCTCCCATGCCCAGCATTCAAGGCCTTACACAATTCAGCCCCAAGTTACCCTTCTAAACTCAGCTGTTAAGTTCTTCAAAAATTAAAAATTAGCCTCTCATTTATTAACCATCTTCCAGATTCATAATGTTTGAGTTCCCACCACATTGCTTTGCACTATAGCACAATGATTTAAAGCAAAAGATCTAGAACCAGGCAAATTTGGATTCTGGCCCAGGTTCTACAACTTACTGGCTATGAGATTTGTGTCAAATGAAAACTAGTTATGGTGCTTATCTCATAGGATTGTGTGATAAAGAGATAATTCTTTTAAAGTTTTGATATAGAACTGGAACAGAGTATGCACTCAATAAATATTAGCTATTGTGAATGTTACCTCTATTTTATCCATCTCTCTGGAATTAATTCTCAAGTCAATTAAAGCACATTTATTAAAGGGGTACCTGGGTGATTCAGTCGGTTAAGTGGTTGCCTTTGGCTCAGATCATGATCCCGGGGTCCTGGGATTGAGCCCCACATCAGGTTCCTTGTTCGTCAGGAGCTTCTCCCTGCCACTACCCCTGCTTGTGCTTGCTCTCCCCCCAACCCCGTGTCAAATAAATATATAAAATCTTGTTTAAAAAACCCACATTTATTGTATATCCACTATGTGTAATAGGTAATATTAGGTATCATGAAGAACACAAAGATGAATAAGACCCTATACATGCCCCCCCAGTGACCTGTCAAGTAGAAGATATAAAATAGGTTCAGAAAAAAATCATGAGGCAAGTCAAATGAAAAGTCTTGGATACTCACTCTAGCTTTCCATAGCATGAAGAAGTTGGACCACATGATCACCAAGACTATTTCCAAGCCTAACATTATGATTCTGTCACTTCTATAATTGTAAGTGATACATCAAGGTTACTAACTACCGGGGAAAAGTGAAAAAGAGGTTAAACCAAATTCTACCTGGGAGAGCTGAGGGTACATACCTGCATAGAGGAAATGACATTGAATTGTGTCATGCTATATGGATATCATTTGGTGAGGGAAGAAATGGGGGCAGTGGAATTCCGGGTAGAGGGGATATAAGAACAAAGGAAAGTATAGGGCACACTCAGGGAATACCCAGCAGTTTTGTGTAGTTAGAACATCAGGATTTATAATGTTTAAGTAGAGGAAAAATAAGGCGGAAACTTGTGTCAGATTATGGAGAACCTGGAATGTCATGTTAAGTGGTATGGATTTTATTTTATAAGCTGTTCACATTGGAAGGTTATAAGGAGTCCTGTTAAAAGTAGTTGTGGCACATCGGGCTCCTTGCTCGTCAGGGAGCCTGCTTCTCCCTCTGCCTCTGCCTGCCATTCTGTCCGCCTGTGCTCGCTCTCTCTCCCTCTCTCTCTCTGACAAATAAATAAATAAAATCTTTAAAAAAAAAAAAGTAGTTGTGGCAGTTGTTTAGGTATAAAATAATGAATGGTTAATTAATAATAAAGAACTGTGGGTTTAACAGTAGAAAAAAGGGTAGGAATCTTTTGACATTTTCTATTACTACTTTGTGTATCTTGTTGAATAATTTTTAATCAAACATTTCTTGAGGGCAGGGACCATTCATTCATTCCACGAAAAGTTATTGAGCACCTAATATGTGCAAGACACTCTTCTAAGGACTGAAAATACAGTGGTGAATGACAGGGTCAAGATCCCCATGTGTCTGACTTATTTCACATAACATAATACCTTCTAGGTCCATCCATCTTGATGCAAACGGCAAAATTTTCATTTTCAAATGGCCGAGTAATTTTCCATTGTACATATATGCCACATCTTTATCCATTCACCCATAAACAGAAACTTAGATTGTTCCCATAGCTATTATAATAGTTGCAGTAAACATATATTAAGACTCTTGGTGTTGAAAGTATTGAAAAATGATGGTAATGCTGGAAGTGGGAAGACAAGGAACAGGTTGGTAGAGGAAATAACAAGTTTCAGCTTTGGATATTAACTTTGGGATGCCAATAAGATATCTTTGGAAATGTCAAGTAGGCAGTTGTAAATAGACATCTTGAGCTTTTTTGTGCTCCATCCCACAGTTCTTCTCAATTAACATAGTAATTTGTTTAAGGTGTACTGTTTATTTTTTGAAAACTTAATAAAATATTGGCATCTTTACAGATAATGGTATGTTATATTAATTGATATATACTAAATTAAGAGTGTCGATATAAGGGATCAACACATATAAGCTGTTTAAATAACACAAGGTATATATTCTCTTTTAAAGCAAAACAGAAGAGCATTACCTGTAAGAAACTCATTATAATCCCATTCCTGATAATTCTCTTGTTAGCGATTTTTTAAAAATTCAGTAACTAATAAAAGTCCAACAAAAGATATGCTAGACACTATGAAAAACATAAAACTTTGAGAAACATTAAAATTAGAATCTCAACCGTAATTTTTGCTTACATTAAAACTCAACAGTTAATTTTAATAAAAATTAAAATCTCAACAGTTTTATAAAAATAAAATCTCAGCATCTATTTTTGTAGATATTGATGAGAGCAGTTAAGAAACTCTTGAAGAGGACGCCTGTGTGACTCAGTGGGTTAAGACTCTGCCTTCAGCTCAAGTCATTATCTCAGGGTCCTGGGATCGAGGCCTGCATCAGGCTCTCTGCTCCGCAGGGAGCCTGCTTCTCCCTCTCTCTCTGCCTGCCTCTTTGTCTACTTGTGATCTCTCTCTCTATATCAAGTAAATAAAACCTTAAAAAAAAAGAAAAGAAACTCAAAGAACGTAAAGTAGGAAGACTTTCCCTATCAGATATCAAGACTTATTACAAAGCTACAGTAATTAAAGCAATGTAATATTGGCACAAGATTAGAAAAATAGATCAATGGAGTAGAATAGAGAGGCCGCAAATAGTCCTAAGAATATATGAACGCTTAATATTTGACGGAGTTGGCATTGTGAATTAGAGAGGAAATGAGAGATTTTTCAACAAATGTTAATTGGAGCAATTGAGTATTTATAAGGAAAAATAAAATTGGGTCTCTATTCTTACATACTGCACAAAAATAATTCCATATATATTAAAAAAACCTAAGTGCAGCGGCACCTGGGTGGCTCAGTTGGTTAAGCATCTGCCTTCAGCTCAGGTCATGATCCCAGAGGCCTGGGATCAGGCTCTGCATCAGGCTCCCGACTCAAGGGAAAGTTTTCTTCTCCTTCTACCCCTGTCCCTGCTCATGTTCTCTCTTGTTCTCTCTCTCAAATAAATAAATAAAATCTTTAAAAAGAAAGCCTAAGTGAAAAAGACAAAAATTTAGAAATTTGAAATGTTAAAATAGAGAAAACATCTTCATCTTCATCTTCATATGTATATCTTCTGTTTGGGGTTAGAGGAGGATTTATTTGAAAAGACACAAAAAAGCACTATGAGAAAAATGGTTGATAACTGACTATAATTAAGAACCCCTGCTTATTGAAAGAAACCATCAAGAAAATTATCAAAACATAAGAGACAAAGTGGGGAAAGATATATGCAACACATATGAAGGACAAAGGACTAAATTTAAGATCTATAAATAACTCCTACAAATTAATTTGAAAAAACTATACTACCCAATAGGAAAAAATGGCAAATGTCTTGAACAAATGATTCACAAAATAATGAAAACTAATGCCTAATAAGCTTTCAAAAAGATGCTCAACATCATTAATAATCAGGAGACTCAAATTAGGAGGCCATTTTACTTACTACGCTGGTGAAAATTAAAGTCTAATAAATGTTGGTCAGCAGGGGGAGCAATAGGAAATGTTAAATATGGCTGGTAGGGGTATAAATTTGTACATGCCATTAGGAAAAGCGAGGCACAATCTACTAATGTGGAAAGTACGCATACCCTATAAGCCAGCGATTCCACTCTTAGGTAAATATCCTAGACAGGTTTGTGTTTATGTATACTACCAAGAATATTCATGGTAGCATTGTTTTCCAACAGTCAAAAAGTAGAAAAAATCAGAATGTCCCCAAAGTTATCATGGATAAATTGTGGTATGTTCACACAATGGTACATACAACAATAAAAGTGAAGTAACCAAATGACAAGTTATCACTACACACCTATTAGAATGACCAAAATTCAAAACACTGATAATGCCAAATGTTGATGAGGATATGGAACAGCAGGAATTCCTATCCATTACTGGTAAGAATGCAAAATGGTACAACCACTTTGGAAGACAGTTTGACAATTTCTTATAATATTCAACATACACTTACATACAATCCAGCAATTGTTCTCCTTGGTATTTATCCAAAGGAGATGAAACCTTATGTCCACCCAAAAACCTGCATGTAGATGTTTATAACAGTTTTATTCATAGTTACCAAAACTTAGAAACAGCCTAGGTGTCCTTTAGTGATGAATAGATAAATAAACTGTGATACATCCAGACAATAGGATATTATTCAACATTAAAAAGAAATGAGCTATCAAGCCACAAAAACACATGGAGGAAAGTTAAATGAATATTACTAAGTGAAAGAAGTATATCTAGAGAGTCTCCAAGATGATGGAGTAGTAGTAGGATCCTAGGATCCTCTTGTCCCATGAACTCAACTAGATAACTATCAATTATCCTAAATACCCCAGAAACTGGCCTGAAGACTGATAGAACAAACTCCACAATTGAATGGAGAGAAAAGACCACATCAAAAAGGTAGGAAGTGCTGAAATATTGTTTAGGGGAGAAACAGATTGGATCATGACTGTTGCAGAGGGGAAGGAGCTGTGTTTGTGGAGAAGGGCTAGAGAAGAGCACACAGGGAAACACAAAAGGAGAATGTTTTCCCAAAGCCATTGGCTTGGAAAATGAGAGGGGCTGAATTTCCTGAGTTCTTGCAAACAGCTGGGCTTACAGCCTGGAGTTTTAAAGGTTAGTGGTTTTGGCTGGGATAGAACTAGGAGGGCACTCCCCTGCTCCTGGAGAGAAGGCAGTCAAACAACCTCGGGGTAGATGGTGTGGAAACAGTTATCTGGCTGAGGTTCACAGTGGGGAGATTACTTGCTCATCTCAGAGAGCATCCCTGGGAGGATTCACAGAGATACATTTCCAGGAACAGGGGAGCTGGCCAGTACCATTTCCTTCCCCAGGCCTACAGCATAAACACAAACCCACCTGTTGGAGGCATTGTAGCATGGACTGGCTGCCTAACTTGCTTGCACCAAGCCCCACAACCCTGTGCTCTGGCAGGACTACCCTTCTCTCTCTTTTTAAAAATGATTATTATTTTTTATTATGTTATATTAGTCACCATACAGTACATCATTAGTTTTTGATGTAGTGTTCCAAGATTCATTGTTTATGTATAACACCCAGTGATTATTGCAATATGTGTCCTCCTTAATACCCTTCACTGGGCCAACACATCCCCCAAAACCTAAAACCCCTCTAAAACACAGTTTGTTTCCCGGACTCCATAGTCTCTCATGGTTCTTCCCCCCTCTGATTTTTTCCCTTCCTTCTCCTAATGTCCTCCATGCTATTCCTTATGGTACATAAGGAATATCATATGGTACATATGATAATTGACTTTCTCTGCTTGACTTATTTCACTCAGCCTAATCTCCTCCAGTCCCATTCATGTTGATGCAAAAGTTGGGTATTCATCTTTTCTGATGATTGAGTAATATTCCAGTGCATATGTTGACCACACCTTCTTTATCCATTTATCTGTTGAAGGGCATCTTGGCTCTTTCCATAGTTTGGCTCTTGTGGACATTGCTGCTATGAACATTGAGGTGCATATGGCCCTTCTTTTTACTACATCTGTATCTTTGGGATTGCCCTTTTCAATCAAGCTTGCCTCAGTCACAGTGCAGGGCCTCAGTTCTGGTGGAGTCAGTGTCAGGTCTCATTTCACAAGTAGACCAGAGCACACCTAGTTAAAATTTGCCACATTCAGGCCAGGGACCAAACACCATCCACAACATGCAAGGAGATCCTCTGCAGACAACAGGCCTGAAAGATATAGCAGTCAAAACATAACAGCAGAGTACACACAGAAAACACCAGAGACACTCCCAGGTCCTGGGCACTACAAGACTTCTTCTTCATAAGGTCACTACTTTCAGAACCAGGAGACAGAACTGGCTTTTCTAACACAGAGAAGAAGGCAGAGGCTTAGACAAAATGTCAAGGCAAAGGAATTTATCCTAAATGAAAGAACAAAAGAAGTCCATGGTCAGAGATCTAAGTGAAACAGATATAAGTAACATTCCTGATGGAAAATTTAAAACAATAATCATAAAGATACTCACTGGGCTTGAGAAAAGACGGCATCACTGTGACCCTTACCACAGAGATAAGAGTTTAAAAAAATCAATTAAAGATGAAGGATGCAATAAAGATTGGAAACAGGCTTGATGCAATGTAGAGCAGGCTGGAAGAAGCAGAGGACTGAATTAGTGACCTAGAAGACAAAATAATGGAAAATAATCAAGCTGAACAAAAGAGAGAATTATGCGATATGAGAATAGACTTTGGTAACTCAGTGATTCCATCAAATGCAATAACATTTGTATTGTAGGAGTCCCAGAAGAAGAAGAAAGAGAAAAGGGAGCAGAAAACTTATTTCAATAAATAATAGCAGAAAACTTTCCTAATGTGGGAAAGGAAGCAGACATCCAGATCCAGAAGGCACAGAGAACTCCCTAGAAAAGCAACAAAAGCAGGCCAATGCCAAGACATGTTGCAATTAAATTTGCAAAATAATAGTGATAAGGAAAAAAAATCTCAAAAGCAGCAAGACAGAAGAAATCCTTAGCTTACAAGGGAAAATCTATAGGGCTACCTGGCAATTTCTCAACAGAAAGTTGGCAAGCAAGCTTGCCATGATATATTCAAAGTGCTGAATGAGAGAAGTCTGCAACCAAGAAGATTCTATCCAGCAAGGTTATCATTCAGAATAGAAGGAGAAATAAAGAGTTTCCCAGACAACAGAAACAAAAGGAGTTTGTGACCACTAAACTAGCCCTGCAATATTAAAGGGAACATTTTGAGTGGAAAGGAGAGACCAAAAATTAAAAAGACTAGAAAAAATTAGAGTCCCCAGAAACAATGACAAAACAAGTAATAAAATGGCATAAATATGTATCTACCAATAATTATTCTGAATACAAATGGACTAAAAGCACCAATTAAAAGACATAGAATGGGTAAAAAAGAACAAGAACCATCTGTATGCTGCCTACTGTAAGAGACAAATTTTAGACCTAAAGACAGCTGCAGATTGAAAGTGAGGGAGTGGAGAAAAAACACACAAATAGCTGCCAAAAGAAAGTGAGAGTAGCAATACTTATATCAGACAAAGTAGACTTTTTTGTTCTTACATTGTTTTTATCCTGTTTTGGTATCAGGGTACTACTGGCCTCATGGAATGATTTTGTATGTGTTCCTTTTATTTTATTATTTTTAAAAAATTTTTTTAAAGATTTTATTTATTTGACAGAGAGATCACACATAGGCAGAGAGGCAGGCAGAGAGAAAGGAGGAAGCAGGCTCCCTGCTGAGCAGAGAGCCCGATGTGGGGCTTGATGTGGGGCTCGATCCCAGGACCCCGGGATCATGACCCGAGCCGAAGGCAGAGGCCTTAACCCACTGAGCCACCCAGGTGCCCCTATTTTTAAAATTTTGATGAAGATCATTATTTTGATTTGATTTGATTATTTTGATAAAGATTAATCATTTTTTTAAACATTTGGTAGAGGGGTGCCTGGCTGGCTCAGTCACTTGGGCATCTTTTTGGCTCGGGTCATGATCCCAGGGTCCTGGGGTCGAGCCCCACATCAGGCTCTCTGGAGAGCCTGCTTCTCCCTCTCCCTCTGCTGTTCCCCTTCTTGCACTTGCTCACTCTGTCAAATAAATAAATAAAATCTTTTTCAAAAATTTAAACGTTTGGTAAAATTCACCAATGAAACCATGTGGTCTTGGGCTTTTTTGTGCTGGGAGGTTTTTGATTCCTAATTCATCTTTCATTCTTGTTATTGGTCTAAGAAGATTTCCTATTTCTTGGATTCAAGATTCATGAGTCAATCTTGGTATCTTGTGATTTTTTAGGAGTTTTTCATTTTTTTCTAAGTTATCTAAAATTGTTACTATATAATTGTTTATAGTAATCTGTTATCACACTGCATATTTATGTGGTTGTCTCTTGTTTTTCCATTTTTCATTTTGGCTTTTGAGTCTTTTCTCATTTTTCTTACTAAATGTAGTTAAAGCACTGCCAATTTTGCTTGTTTTCTTGGAAAAACTTGTCTTTAAATTCAATGTTATGTTATTGTTTATTCTGGTCTCTATTTTATTTATCTCTGATTTTTCTTTGTTATTTCCTCTACTAAATTTCTGCTAAGTTCATTCTTTTTATATTTCCTTGTGGTGTAATTTTCAGTTGTTTATTTGAATTTTTTCTCAATACATACATTTATAGCATTAATTTTACTCTAACATCTGCTTTTGCAGCATCCCATAAGTTTTGGAATATTGTGTTTTCTTTTTCTTTTGTTGTGAGACATATTTTGATTTGCCATTTGATTTTTATATGGCCCATTGCTTGTGCGGTAATGTGTTAATATTTACATATTAAATATGTACTTTTTTTAAAAAAAGAAGTCAGTCTAAAAAGGCTACATATGCCATGATTTCAACTATGTGACATTCTGGAAAAGGCAAAGCTATGGAGACAATAAAACAATCAGTGGTTACCAGAAATGGGTTGAAGTGGGAGCTGAATAGGTAAATCACAGAAGGTTTTAGGGACATTGACACTACTCCGTATGATACTATAATGGTGGGTATATGTCATTATATATTTGTCCAAACCCAGTTTGGGTTCACAGTAAGTGTGAACCCTAAAGTAAACTATGGACTTTGGTTGATAATGATGTATCAATGTAGATTCATCAACGGTGAAATTGATGGTGAAATGGTGAAATGGTGAATGATGAAAAACTTGTGTGGGATGTTGATAATAGGGGAGGCTATGAATGTGTGGGAGCAAGGAGTATATTAGAACTCTCTGTACCTTCCTCTCAAATTTGTTGCGAATCTAAATCTGCTCTAAGAAAAAAAGACTTTTTAAAGTAAATTTGTCACATTTTTTAAAAAAGAAATTACATTTACAGCTACCTGGAACAACATGGATGAATCTTTTAAATAATGTGGAATGAAAGAAGATAGTCACAATTCCAAATATATAAACTACATAAAGTTCAAATATCTGTGAAACAAAACTGCATTTAGGCAATCTTACATAGAAGAAAAAACCTATAAAGGAAAGCAATGGTATCACAATAGTCAAGGTTACATCTAAGATGGGAAGAGGAACGTCATCATTGGTAGGGGACTGAAGGCAGGGACAATGAAGGGGTGGGGGTTATCAAGATGTTCTATTTCTTCTCTTGGGTGGTCATTACATGGATGATTATAAATATTCTTTTAACTGGAAGTTCTATTCTGAATGCTTCTCTTAAGGAAATGGAAAGCAAGGCCACCAGCTGGGGTTGAGGATGGGTGAGGAAATGTTGAAGATTTGAGGACAAGAAAGGTGGTACAAAAGAAACAGAGAAGTTGGAGAATATAGGGAAATAGAATATTTTTTATTTATTTGTTTATGAAAACTTTTCACTTTTTTCCTGATTTATTATGGTGCTTTTTCTCTCATATGGATTATTTTATTTACTTGATTATACTATACTCTATGCAGTTGTTCCAAAAAATGTAAACTATAATACTATTTAATGTTTAAAAATAAATTTTAAGAGCAAAATTAAGTCTTAATAAACCATGTAACAATAATAGTAATACATTAGTTATTTCACCCTGAGCTTTAGAAAAGCTGATGTAGTTTATATTTAAGACAAAAATACAGGGTTCATAGGGGGATATTTATTCTTTTTCTTTCAACTTTTCATACTAAATAACTTTAGCATTAAATTCTACATTTTGTAAGTTTAAATAGGCAAAGATATTTATCACCTCCTTATTTTATTGATCTCAAGTCCAAAAATCATTTTTTAAATGAGAGGGAATGTAGCTACATTACCATCACAAAACAAAACATTGATATTTAAAATTACTAGAAAACTATTACACTCTTAAACTTTACTTGGAAGACTTAAATGGAAAAAGGTGATAGGTCTATGTAATTTTGCCTAGGTTCTTATACAAAGCAATTTGAAAAATCAGTTTAAATTGATAATTTAAATTATAACATGCTTTAGTTGTAAATTCATGTTAATATTAAAATTACATAGCTTTAAGTATTAACATACATAACGTAAATCTGAATTTTCTATAAGGGCAAATATAGTAAATTTAAACAAGTACCACCAACGTAAATTTAAAATAGTTCACAAATTTTCATTTTCTAATATTCTATAGATTTTCTTTAACTTAACATGGGGTTACACCCTGATCAACCCATCATAAGCTGAAAATATCTTATGTCAAAAATGCATTTAATACACCTAACCTACCAAACATCATAGTTTAGCTCGACTTGAATGTGCACACTTACATTAGCTTATACCTGGGCAAAATCATCTAATATAAAGCCCATTTTATAATAAAATGTTGAATATCTCATGTAATTTGTTAAATACTATACTGAAAGTGAAAAATGGAATGGTTGTGTGGGTACAGCATGGTTGTAAGTGTATTGATTGTTTACCCTCCTGATGGTGTGGGGTCAGCTATGTGACTGGTGGCCTCAGCTCTTTGCTGCTGCCCAGCTCATAAGAGTATCTACCACCTATCACTAGCCACAGAAAAGATCAACATTCAAAAATCAAAGTGCAGTTTCTACTGATTACCTATTGCTTTCACACCATCATAAAGTCAAAAAATCACAAGTTGAGACACTGTTAATTTGGGGAACATCTATACAGTAACTGTGCCATTGTCAAAGAGATAAAACACAGTCTTTGAAAAGTAATTTGAATCTACAAACATTGACTCTAGAAATATTAAGATTGTAATTCCTGAGTAGTTCAGGGAAAAATATTGTGTGTGTGTATGTAGCTGGGGAATGAGTTCTCAATAAAGTAAATGGGCTAAATTATTAATAGTAGGTGAATTTGGGTAGTATATATAGGTGTTCTTTATATTTGACTTATGTTGGCAACTTTTCTATGATGTTACCAAGGTAGTGACCTCACACTCAGAATCATATAAATCTTGTTATTTGTAATATTATTCAGAGGAAAATTGCATTGCTTGTTTTTAGCAGATGTGCTTTTTAAAATAAAAACAGCCAAATTCATTTTGGACTATAAAAAAACTTTTCTATAAACTTGAAATTATTTCTAAATAAGAATTTAAAATGGAGAAAGAGACATGGGCTGACACAGTGGCATAAATGGAAATCCACAGCATACTTGGAAATAAATTAATGCATCTGTTGGATTAAAAGATGGGGGAGTATGGTAGTTTATCTCCTTTTCAGTGTAAAAGCCACAACTATAGGGGTACCTGGGTGGCTCAGGGATTAAGCGTCTGCCAGATGTCTGCCTTTGGCTCAGGTCTTGATTCTATGGTCCTGGGATTGACTGGCATCTGGCTCCCTGCTCAGCAGGGAGTCTGCTTCTCCCTCTCCTTCTGCCCCTCCCCCACTCGTGCTTGTGCTCTCTCTCTCCAATAAAGATATTTTAAAAACCCACAGCTATAAGCTATGAATTTTTGTAGATATTTTCTTCCTTATGAGTTTGCCTTGAAAAAGAACTATTCTATTTTTCCTTTCCTTGTGCAGACCGTGTATTCCCTGTCCTTGCATCCAGAGTACCATCCTACCCCACCCAAGTCTGCACAAGGACCAGATGTAGGAACTCATCTGCAGCTATTCTGGACCAGCTATTTTCTAGTGACATTGCTGGCAAAAGCATTCTGATCTCATATTGCCTACTGCTGTGTCTTTAATTTCTATGATATTAAGTGAGGAATTCTCATGGCTAGAATCTATAATTAGATTATTTTAAATGACAAATTCACTTAGGTGAGAAGGTACAAGTGGAGGTCATTATCACAATCATCTACAAGGAAAGCTGCAACATATGTCATCTTGGAAATCTTCAAAGTTCCAGAGTTGAAATGAATGGGACAGTTATATACTATGTTTCTGTTTGTGAAATTTTAGTTCCTATGGTATTGTTCATAGCAAACATGCCATCAATAACACAAAATCATCAAATGTCCCAGTTGAAAGTCATTTATTATTATTAATTATTATCATCAGCAGCATCATTATCATTAGCACAAAACTAAATCCTCTAATAAAAGAAAACAAAACCACACCCCAAAGGCATGTCTTGCTGACGGTGAGTCAATAACATTATTTTCACGTACAAGGGACAGCACCCTGAGGATAAAGATCATATCACAGATTGATAATCAATTCAATAATTCAGCCAACATTATTGAGCACCTAGGCACAACGGGAGCTTTTAAAATGCATACAAGAATCCCTGCTTTCAAGGAGTTTTACAGTCTAGTAGGAGGTATTGAAGAACACCAACAAGAACACAGGGTCACAGGAACTCAGTGACATAATGGAATCAGTGCCATATATGCAGTGTTCTTAGAAAGGGGAGGTCACCAGAGACTAACGTCGCATTCAGTTGTGGGAAATCAGAAGAGTCTCCATAGAGAAGGTGGCATCTGAGCTAGGCTTTGAGGAACTGGAAGGATTTTTGACAAACTGGCATGTGAGGAAGGGGCACTGTTAGTGGAGAAATTGTGTGGGCCAAAGCACGGCCATGGGAAAGTTCATGGCATGTCTGGAGAGAGGACAATAGTCCAGTTTAGCGCTTTGTATGGGATCTATGTCAGTGGCAGTGGTGTGATAAAATGCTGCAAGTTATATGGGGTCCATATGTCGAATGGCTCCAAATGACAGGCGAAGATTTCTGATCTTTTTGTCACAGTGACTGTATTTATCCACAGCAATAAAATATGCAATTATTTGTGAAGAGATATGGTCATTTCACTTCCAGATTTCCTAGAGGAACTCAAGTGGTTTCTAGGCAATGTTTTTGCCTTGCTATCAAAAATATCCTGCCAGATAACACCAAGCCTTCTAGAGTAAATTTTTCTCATGCAATCAAATCTCTTCCTTCAAAGTCTATTCTTTCCACCCATCTAGTGACAATACTTCTTTCCACTCCTATATCCAGCTCCATCAGTTCCTGTGACAGCTGATCAGTTGAGGCAAGTCTAATTTAGGGTTTCCAGCCCCAGCTGCCAGCTGACTGAAACTAGAGCCCCCAGCCCTGAGAAGTGAGAGTGGTGGCAGTAGGGATAGTGAACAATATCATGGAAATGTAGCCAGCCATCTGAGGAGTTCTGTGGAATCCACATCCTAAGCCTCAAGCTTAGTTCTTTGAAACTGGAGTCCCTGGTCCTCCACTAAGTTCAGTCCAAAGGACAACTAGAGGGATTCCAGAACTCATAGTGCCTAACTAAGGTCATCTTTCAATGTTTCTCCTTACTGTCAAGGAATTCCTTAAAGGAATGACATTTCATCAAGGTTACAAGTTTTTTAAGGGCCTCCTGGGTCCAAGGCTGTTGAAACTGTGGACAGGATGGAGTGACTTTCTCTTTCTGACCAAGGAACCCTGTTGGGCTTTGTTTGTGCCAACAGGCTGGTAGTTGGGAATTTCTCCCATGCATTGGCAGTTCAAAGACGCTAAAGAATGGTTGTAGTAGGTAACCAAGCCAAAGAAGTAAGCTATTTAGACCGACCTGGGAAGGCTTAGGATAACAAAGTTGCCATAGCTACACTTCCTGCAGCTAGTCAGTCTTTAGCTCTTTCCTGGAATGAGACCTCCTCTGCAGGAAGTCATGGATAGCCGTGGTGAGGCCCCATGTCACACTGGACCTTAGGATGACAAGGGAGCCTCCACGGTAGATCAGAAACACCTTTCGGCCCCGAGTGTCCCACACATCCTGGGCAGAGGCCCACAGGCTTGGCATGCTCTGCCAGCCAACATGGGACTGCATATTGGCCACCAGCACAATCAAAGGATACAGGACTAGGCAGGTTATTGTTCCATTGACGCTCCCAGACACTAAGGCAGGAACCCAATGGGGCAGGCCTTGCTCTGCCAAGCCATCCTGGATGGGGTCCTTGAAGGAAAAATACAGAGCACTCCCCAGGCTGTTCCTCAGAAGGACAGGCCAGAAACCACGATAGTAGCCCAGTGACAGCCGCCCCCATAGCCCATAAGAGTTGAACTCCTTGAGAATGCTGATGGTGCTGGGGAAGCGGGCTTGCTTGCGACCATCCTGGAGCACATTTTGCACCCTTTCAAAGGGGCTCAATGCCACAGCCTCCACCACACCCGACATGAGCCCTGCAGCCCAGCGGTGTCTCAGGGAGTGTGGCCCAACGGGAGAGAGAGAACACAGCAGGCTATCATAAGTCCCAAACAACAGAGTTCCTTGCAATGTCTTAGAGAGAAGAGGTGGGTATATTCCCCGGTAGAAGTACTGAGGGCCTTCATGCCAAAGCTGTCGCACAGCCTCTGATGCTGCCACGGCATGGATCTGTTGCCGGAACACAACCTTATAGATGGGGAAAGTCAGAAAAGTAGACACAAAGTTGGAAACGGCCCCAAGGGCATAGGCCTGGGAGTGCCAGCTTTTCTTTCCTGGGGACTCCACTCGTGTCCTGTGCTGCCGCTCCTTTCCAGGACCGTGGTTCGGTTCCTCCATGCTGAAGATGACTGGGTACAGATGGAAGATACTGGCAAGAGTGGAAAAAGAGAGGTTAGACTGACCCATTAAATTTGTTGGGGGCATTTTCACTGCTTAGTGAGAAACAAAGCCCCAAGAAACATGGACCTAAGGAAAAAAGCAATGCTTTGGGCCAGTTTCAGAGAAATAGGCACACTCTTAAGAAGTCAACAAGCTTGGGCGCCTGGGTGGCTCAGTCAGTGAAGCGTCTGCCTTTGGCTCAGGCTATGATCTCAGGGTCCCGGAATCGAGCCCCATGGCAGGCTCTCTGGTCAGCAGGGAGCCTGCTTCTCTCTCTGCCCCTCCTCCCACTCATTCTCTCAATCTCTCTCAAAATAAATAAAATCTTAAAAAATAAAAAAGAGTTTATTTAGAAAAGAAGTCATCAACCTCAAATTAAAACAAAGGCAGTTTTCTTTTTCTTTTTTTTCTGAAACGAGTCATCCCTACCATGTTTTACCAACAAATCAAATATTCTAATATTCAAAGAAGGTTTGTGATTGAAGAAAATAAAACCAGGGAAAGAGGGCTCCAAAACCTATTACACTCAACTTTCACCACATGAAGTTTTGCATTTGATAAACTGCTAGAACAATAAGTTGCTATTCTCTTTCCAAAGAGCGGCACTATCTCAGAGAGGCAGAAAGGCATTCAGAAGTTGTATTCCAATACTTTCTCTAAAAGCTGGTAGTGAATGTGGGGATTGAGGAAACTCCCTCACCTCTCTGTCTGCAGAATCCTGTCAGTGTCCTGGCTGTATCATGGCAATGCTCTGTCCACCCTCCCTTTGCAGTTGAGGAACTGAAAGAGTAGCTGTTCCTGGAAGGTCAGCCCCAAAATGTTCCATACCTAGCTATTTCCAAGCCTATCCTTATAGTTCTGTAGCAATATAATAGAGCAGGAATTTTTCAAACTTGACAACATGTGACATTGTTGGCCAGACAATTCTTTGTTGTAGCTGCTGGTCCTGTGTATCATAGAATGTTTAGCAGCATCCTGGCCAACACTCACTGAATGCCTGTAGCACCAGTTGAGATCAGCCCAGCTACTATAATCAAAATCATCTCCAGACATTGCCATATGTCCCCTGGGAAACAACATCATCCTTGGTTCAGAAGCCCTGTACTAGAGGTAAGATACAGTTCAAGGGCGCCAAACTACCGATCCCACCCTAAAAAAGGTTGGGAACTAGCAGGTGGTTGGATAGGTGAGAGGTAACTGGGGATTCAGGACACATGAAGGCAACTTGGGATCAAGAAGAAATGAATGCTGAGTGTAGATCTGAGACCCTGAAGGAGTTTGTCAGGAAGGAGATAGGGCTGAGAAGACAGAGTGTGCCACAGGAGGAGACTGTGTGGAGGAGAGGCAGCATAGAGCCGTAGAGGGAAGGGAGAGGAGAAGACAGGCAGAGGAGAGGGCACCTTGACAGGGCAGGGGGCTCACATCAGGACTGATAGGAATGGCAGACTCTGGAGCTTTCACCCAGAACCCTGGGCTGTGTGGTCCTGAGGGGAGGGAGGTGTTTGGGGCTCTAATTATGCCAGCAGTTGATGACCCCTCCACAGGGACAGAGGGGTACAGCCTCAGGCCTCCAGGGAGGGGTACAAGCCAGGTAATGTGAGTAGACCACTGAAGCCTTCCCTGGGCTGCCACACCCAGAACTTGCCAAGAAGTGCTTCTCCTTCCAGAATTATCTCCAGACTCCTCCCTGGCTCCTTGCTCCTGCTCCATCCTTGACCCCATAATCTGACCTCATGGCCTCCCCCACAAGCCACACACTCTCTCTTAATGGAGGGAGGTGGAGGTTCAGCCTCCTGTGCTCTACCAGCATCCTTCCCCTAACCTTAGCACCCCATGTTTGCCTTAAGCTTCACCTCCTTAACCTGGGAGGGTCCTTCTGCCTTCTGCCTCAGACCCTTTAGCAGAGAACTGGCCAGAGCAAACACTTATGAGGCCCACTCTTGCATCCCTCTGGAGGCACTTCCGGGTCCCAGCTGGCCACCTCCTTCTCTCTAGAGCTAAAAGAGACCCCCCCACACCCCCCCCAGGCCACAGGTAGCTCTACTCAGGTCCCCAAAGCCACAGGCACTCCCAACATTCCCCAGATCTACTACCAAGGAACTTCTTCCTCCAAATCTGACCTGCACCTAAAGATGGGCAGTGAAGGAAATGTTTGTCCCCTCTTCTACCTCAAAGTGCAGTAATGGTCCACATTTCTACATTTTCCTGAGTCACCTATAAACATGTGTTGACTGACTGCATAAGACATGTGGACTTGGCGGAAACACTGGGCTAGAATTTGGCAGACTAGCCTTCTAAGTGCCAGTTCTGTTATCAACTTCCTTATGACCTTTAGAAATTCATTGACATCTTGGAAGATCATCCATCTCAGGTATAAAATGAGCTGAGGGGGTGTAATGCTCTCTAGGCATCCTCATATATTGCATGTCACTGGGGGCTGACCTGGGGGAATTTGAACTAACTTTTGATAGCAGAATCTTGCTTTTCCATCTCCAATTCCTCCTGCCATTTTTGCCAATCATTTTCAGGAATTAAAGGTGAACAGTAATTTAGAAACTCCTTAGCTTAAATATCTATTCATCATTTTTAAAATGCAATTCTTCCTATTTTGTGGGGGAGGAGGAGAATCTACATTTTCCCCATGTATTCTCCTGTTATGATGCCAGGCTTGTGGGGGGCAGAGATCCAATACTGAATTCTGTCTCTATCCCTTAGTTGTGTGACCTTAGGCAAGACATTTCACTCATTCTCTGTGTCTTTAGTTATGAAATAGCCACAACAGACCTACCTCCAAAGCTTGTTGCAAAGATTAATAAAGTGAGATAAGGTGGTTAAGCATCCATGCCATAGTGGCCTCAATAAAAAGCATTAAAAAAAAAGATGCTTCCTGACTTCACCATCTGTCTCCATAGAGCACATGTTCCTACAGGACACTCTCAGATCAGTCAGAAGCAGATGAAGAGGTATGGTGGAACAAATCCTGTGTTCACATGGGAGGCAGGGAAGACTTTTCTTCTGCAAATGCAAAGATGTTCTATAAACAACTCTGAACGGTCTGGCCCCTTGACATGAATTCTGAAGTATAGACCATAGAATGCGTCAGGAGTCAGTGTTGAGCAGTTACTCCCTAGAACCCGTGTTGTGGCTCCTATGTCTATAGCCTAGCAAAGTGAACCCAGGGGGGTTCAGACTGCCCTGGCCCATCTAGTCCAGATGGTCAGCTGTGTGACCACCCCAAGATCCAGCCCCATGTTTATCTGTTCATTCATGACCTCCCTCCACCAGTCTTTGGTCAACTCGCAAACCCTTACTGATCGGCTACTAAATCAGTTGTGCATAAATTACTGTGAAGCTAGAAATGAACAGAACTTGGTACCTGCATTCAAGGGCTTGGGGATCTAGTGGAACAGACAGTCATCAATGAGCTAAACTATACTGGAAGGCAAAATAAAGGGCACACTAATCAAGGTCAGAGCAGAAAGACAGGGAGTAGCCAAGAAATTCCTCCCAGGAGGGGCATCTGACTTGATCCTTAATCAGTGAGCAGGCTTTCATTAGGAGTGAGGGCTGCCATTCTAGGCTGAGGAAGAGGTCTAAGGCACAAGAGACCTAAAAGCATAAGTGGTATACAGCTTTGGGTGCAGGCCTTGGAAAGGAAATAGAGCTGTGGCTGACGGAGATAAGTGGATTTAGAATAAGGGCCATATTTTCTTCCCCCACTGCAATGTGGTAAAGCATAAAGACACAGGCTCTGGAGTCAGACAGCCCTGGGTATGGATTTCCCTGTGCCACCTGCTAGCTATATAACCTCGGCCAAGTCTCTTCACTTCTCTAAGCCTCAGTATCCTTATCTGTCATGAAGCTTGCACGAGATGAAGTATATAAAATTCTTAGCACAGTACTCAGTATATAAATTGCTCCTTAAATTATATTAGTAGTTTCATTTAAAAAAGAGATCCCAGAAAGAAAGATTAGATTGCAACCACACTTTTTTCTAAAGGTTGAAATCAGTCTAACATACTGGGTTGGGTCTTTTGCAGAGTTCATTTTAAATTGCTTGTTTGGGAGACAGCAGAGCAAATTTGTTCATGGGCTTTGGAGACTGACATCCCTAAGAGGGCTAGATTCCCCTGTCTCCACTTCTAAGTTGTGTGGCCTCATACAAGTAACTTAACTTCCAGGAAACTCAGGTTCCCTGCCTTCAAAATGGAGTAACAATGTCTAACAGAGCTGCTGAGAAGCTTAAATGAGATAACATATGGAAAGTTCCCGGCACAGGGGAGGCAGGCAGCCAAGGAAAACTATTATTGTTTCAGCTGAAAAGCTTTATCTCCCTAACAGTCAGGCTTTTAAGGTTTCTTTGTTGAAATTGGAAAATGTGGTCTCATTAGAGCCATGAATTGGAACACGCTCCCATACATGAAGCCAGAGATAAGGGATGCTCTGTATCCAAGTGGAGCCAGCTTAGCAAATCCTCCTCTCAGCCTTGCCCAAAGAGATCTTCGCTTTGTTTGAAGGGCCCAATCCAGACACCTTTACACAATCCATTTCCTTTCACTTTTTTTGGGGGGGTGGTCAGAACTCTAGGATCTATTCTTTGTCCTATTTGATCCCATCCCCACCAGCTGCAGATCACCTCAGTTGGCAGAGAAGCTAATTTAAACACAGGACAAGAATCTGCTGAGACTCAGGGTCAGATGTCATGGCATTGGGGAGCAGAAGCAAAATTCTGAAGGAAACCCAAGAGCTACTGCCGGCATCACCCCAACCATGTGAGGAGAGCCTTCTCTCTACCTCCCACACCCTCCAGCCTCCACCACCTACCCCACACTGTCCCATCCACAAAAGAAAGGCCACAGTCCTCAGATAAAAGTCCTCATCTCCAAATTTGAAGTGTTTACTTCAAGGAACTCCAGGTATCAGGTTTGTCAAACGAGAAGGCGGAAAAGAGCATCAGGAGAAGTACCTTGGCAGGTTGAAAATGAACCTAACAGCAGTTAGATTGTTCATTTGCTTGCAAGCATCAGGAGTCCAGAACAGGCCCTGCAGGGGACCTTTTAACCACAATTTACATCAGAAAAGTAAGACCTGCTCTCCAAGAACCAGAAGTCATAGAATATAGAGACGGTTTCCCAGCCACTGGCATCACAGCCCATTCAAGCTGGCAGCCCTGCAGGACAGCCCTGCATGCCGTTTCCATGGAGTTGCTCCTGCTCTGGGGCCAGTGATGCCAAATCCAGCAAAGGAGAGGTCCCCTCAAGAGCTCACAGAAGGGCAACCTAGCAACATGTCCTCAAGCCAGGAAATGAAAGAGCTGTATCAGCAGTAGAAAGCTGGGGATCAGGGGTTAGGTCAAACTGTTTCATTTCTCATACTTCTTCCTGAAGTGCAAGTTGACAGAGGAAGATGTTACCAAGAAAGATGACAGGGGAATGATTCTTAAACCACTCCTGGGCCACAGACTTCCTTGAAAATCTCCAAAACTAAGAACTCAGAAAAATACGCAGAGTCCAAATTCTTTGTAAACGATTTCAGAAAGGACCCTAGGTAGGAACCTCTGCTCAGTGGAGTTACGTGTCATTACCGATGTGCTGTGTGGCCAGATATATTGGCAGCAGGCCATTTGCTTATTACCCTCAGCGTGATGTGGTGTTTCCAGCAGTGATTCATAAACTTCTCTACACCTCAGAATTAACTACAGCACTGGTTACAAATATAAATCACACTCCCCACCCCTAGTCCTAATAAATCTGAATCCCCCCAGAGGTAGAGCTCAGGAATCTGCCTTTCTAACAAGCTTTCCAAAATGATTTTGAGGCAGCCAGTCTTGTACCCATACTCTGGTTAATAGCATGGGTTCTAGTGTCAGAGAGATTTGATCCAAATTTTGGCTCCACCTTGTACTTTCAGGCAAGTCATTTCACCTCTGAGCCTTGTTTCCTTCGAGCTCATAAGCTGTAGAATTTTTTTTAATAAACTGGCAGCTTACTGTAGTATAAAAATGTTGTAAAATGAGAATGAAAAGTGCATTAGTCTCCTCTTCTGTACAATGGTTCCTGCAAAAGTTGCCTAAGGCTCTTTTCCCTACTCCCTGCTGCCTCCCCCAACCACTCTCACTCAACACTCCCATCCTGCCAAGACTGCTGGTGGGTTTGAGACCACCAACGTAAAAATATTCAGTAGGCAGTTCAGCTGGGCAAATAGTTAACATTAAAATAATAGGCTTGGATGCAAAATCGGATGCTGAAACTTATTTGCTGTGTGATGCTGGGCAAGACGCCGAACCTCTCTGTTTCCTCATCTGTACAATGGAGATTAATAGTCCTTGCTCACTAATTCTATATAGTTCCAAATAGCCCCTCCCATCTCCACTTTGGCTTTTCTCTACTAACCCTCAATCTGAGAGTAAAAAGGCGTGTTTACAAGGGGAGGCCTTTGAAATCGGATGTGTTGACTTGGGTGTGATCTCTTAGCTCTGCCCTTCCTCACCCCACTGCCTGAGTGGTGAAGTGCCCTCTCTGTTAAACCCGCACACCGCTACCTCCTTTGCGGGGCTGCTGAGAATATATATGAGACGTCCGGGCAAGCGCATTCGCCTGCAGAAAGTGCTCAGTAAATGCTTTCTCCCCTTCCCCCTATACAAACGTGAGGGGCTTTTATTGTTCACTTGATTTCTGTCCCACCTCGTGTTTAAGGCATCCGGTCTCAAAGCGCGGAGGGAGGAGAGTCGAGATGGAAGGGGTGAGGGAGAAAGAAAGAGAAGAGGAAACAGCAAACTCACGGGTAAAATGCAAATCGGCCTGGTCGGTGCGTCTGAGCTGCACTTGACACCGCGCTGGCT
This sequence comes from Enhydra lutris kenyoni, assembly GCF_002288905.1. NCBI lineage: Eukaryota > Metazoa > Chordata > Mammalia > Carnivora > Mustelidae > Enhydra > Enhydra lutris. The sequence continues at coordinate 4,836,960 of NW_019154167.1, read as the reverse complement.
CCCGCGCCCGTGTGCCCCAGCCCCAGTCTGCCCGCTCCCCCTTTTTGCTAGCAATGGCCTCGGGGCCCGAGGCTGAGGGGGAGGTCGCCCCCGCGCCCCGCTGATTGGCCGCGCCGCCCCGCTCATCAAGCTCTTTTGTGTCAATGGGCAGTGGCAAACTGAAGCGGCGGCTGCTGGGAGGGCCCAGCCGGTGGGCGGGGGCGGCCGCGGCTGCCGTGGGAACCGTGCAGCCTTGACTAGGCTACCCCCTGACTGGGCGGCTGTGCGGTGCAGCTCCATCCGGCAGCTCCGGTTAGCTCAGCTGCGGAGAAGGCGTCATCCTTTTCCTCTACAGGGCTGCGGGGACTGGAAGGCGGCATCCGCAGCTGTCCACACCGGAGCATCCGCTGCCCGCCAGCACAGCACAGATTAAAAAAAAAAAAAAAAAAAATTAAAAAGCCGGGGTAAAGAGTTGCGGGGCGCGATTACTGGGCGCGCAGAAAGGAAGGGGAAGCTCCACCGGTACTGGGCGGCTCCCCACTTGGGGAATCGAGAACTGCGAGGCCGGGGAAGGAGCACTCCCATGGCCCCACTGCGCCGAGGGAGGAGGTAGGGTTTTCCTGGGTGCTGCCAAATGGGTAGGATTTGCCTGGATTGAAAGGGGGGACGTTTTTAGGGAGGGGTCGTAAGGGACAAGGAGGAGATGATCCCAAGCTGTCTGCCTTGAATCCCCTTTGCATTTCCCCATCTCTTCCTGGGGAGGAATATGTGGGGGTGCGTGTCCAACTCTTACTCCCTTTCTCCGTGGCAGGCCATCAAAGCCAAATCGGAACTTGAATTCTGTGCAGCTGATTGCAGAACTGGTAGGCCAACAATTTCCCAGGGGACATGTAATGGAAGGGGTCACTTTGACTTGTATTCAGAAGGTGGGAGAGGGAATTTTCTGTCTGAAGTTGGGAGATGGAATTTTCCTGTCTAGCTACAGCGGAGCTGGGGGTGCAGGTAGGGAAAGGGAGTGGGACGAGGGATGAGGCTGCTTCTGACCCTTCCCTTTTCTGCCCTATCCTACAGGACCGACACAGCCTTGACGCCCTGAGGACTGGTATCTGCAAACCCCACTGGACGGAGATCAGGGCTGGGATCTGCAACCCCAGTGGACAGAGGTCGACCTACCCCGAAGGCGAGCTTTTTCACGGAAGGCACCTGCTGCAGACGCTGGAAGTGAATTAAGGGGGTGCACTTGTTTCCAAGCTTATGTTAATCCGAGAAATAAGGGGAGAAACTTTTGAAAAGGGTGTGTGGTTGAGATCTGAAACGTGAGTTTAACAGATATCTTTAATTTTTTTTATATATGAGTATAGTTGACACACAATGACAAGGGTATCTTATTACCTCTTATTATCACAAATCTATGAGATTTAGACCATTGCACTCTTATTCTGAGAGCCCAACAACAGCTCCACACACACTATTTCACCTAGAATTCAAAGCAACAGTTGCCCTCCCTCCTGGAAGACTGGCCAGAAGGGATGGATGTAACTCTGAAAGGAACCCTGCTAGCAGGAGGACCCCTGGTAGCTGGAGAAAAGTTGTAATTGCCAGTCTCCTGCAGGCTATTTTTAGGTCAGTGGACAAATATAAAAGGTACTACAGGGTGTTCATTAAAGTAAGTGACTGCAGACCCCTTCCCTGCAATCTACTGCCTTATTGACCTTTTTTCCCCCTTTTTCTTTACAGTCCCTATTGAGAGACAAGGAAGGCAGAGCCCGAGAACATTGCTTCCTCCTACAGATTAGGCTTTTCTAAAAAGTCTGAGCACCTTGTTATATTCAGATAGATGACCGTCATCCGTCATGGCTAGCATCATTGCACCAGTAGGTAACAGCTGTGGCAAAACACACCCTTGCCACCTTGGGCCCCTTCAATTTTGAGGTCCCTGGGGAGGAGTCTTGGTCCTTTAAAGGTCCACATGGCAGAAAGAAATGTGAAGTTGTTCTTCGGGAGAGTGGTACCAGCCCAAGGGGAAGAAACCTTTGAAAACTGGCTGATCCAAGTCAATGGGGTCCTGCCTGATTGGAACATGTCTGAGGAGGAAAAGCTCAAACGCTTAATGAAAACAGTTAGGGATCCGGCCCGGGAGGTAATGTGTTTGCTCCAGGCCACCAACCCCAATCTAAGTGTGGCTGATTTCTTGTGGGCAATGAAACTGGTGTTTGGGGAGTCTGAAAGCAGTGTCACCACTCATGGTAAATTTTTTAACACTCTGCATGCACAAGGGGAGAAAGCCTTCCTTTATGTGATCTGTTTGGAAGTGCAGCTTCAGAATGCTATTCAGGCAGGGATCATAGCTCAGAAAGATGCCAACCAGACTCACCTGCAGCAGCTCCTTTTAGGAGCTGAGCGAATTAGGGACCTGCACTTTAGGCTGAAACATATTCTCAGGATATATGCAAATGATCAGGATCATCTTCCTAGTTTCTTGGAGTTAATCAAGATGATAAGGGAGGAAGAGGATTGGAATGACACTTTTATGAAACCAAAGCGACCCAAGAGGTCTGAGGTAATCTTGGAGAGGGCAGCAAGCCCTGTAGTATTTCAGGGCCCCCAGCCAATAGCAATCAGTGGCACTGACTGCAACGTAATAGAGGTAGGTGATACCCTTGATGACTCAGATGAGGATGTGATCCTGGTGGAGTCTCAGGACCCTCTACTTACATCCCTGGAAGCCCCACCCCTCAGAGGCAGGGCCAGACTTCTTGATCCAATACTTGTCATTGATTGCACCAACAGTTCCCGGGCTCAATCTCCTTGCACCAGTGGGGGTTCTGGGTATAAGAATAATGGTCCTGGGGATGTGTGTAGAGCCAGGAAATGAAAATACACAATCTTATGTTCATATTGTGGTGAGGAGGGCCACTCAAAGGAAACCTGTAACAGTGAGAGCAACAAGGCCCAGGTGATTGAGAATCTCGTCATCACCCTGCTGGAGCTGACACATACAGAGAAGAAGAAGTCAAAAGAGGTTCCTGGCAAACACAATGACCTCTCTGGGCCTTTAGTAAGGTATTAGAATGAGCCCTAAGTGAAGCGTCAACTGTATTCATGTGGGAAAAACAGCAGGGTGGGGAGAAGTAGACGTCTGTCTGCATTAATTAATACACAAAGTGGTTTTATTTTGGGCAGAAAAGGTCTTAGATGCCACCAAAATGGAGGGGATGGCCTCAACTCTGTCCCTGCTCCCTCCTCTGTCTGCCTAAGGGTCTATTCTGTGTGTGTGTCCATTTCCTTGATGACTAATCTTTTAATGAAAGGAATATAACTCTGTTAAACCTTCACAAAATGAAGGAAAATACAAATTACTGGAAACTCTCCATCCTTTTATAAACATTGTCAGCCCTTCGAAGAGTGCCCTTCTGGATACTTCTCTGTAAATGTGTACCCAGATAGATATATGTATAGATAAGTGATCAAATATAAGTGCTCTTCCACAATATATGTTGTGGAGTTCTGTGTCAATGAATATATATAAGCATCAAGTTCAATGTCTCTGTGTGTGATGTTACTTTTAGGAATATAGAGGAAAAATGAATAAGAATCAAATATAGAAGCTTTAGTGGGGGAAGGTCATATGGTGAAATAGAGTTTTTAACCAACCTCATTTACAGATGAAGAAAAGGGAAGCTGAAATGGGCTGAATTTCTCCCAAAAAGGCCTTTATCACAACTGACCTGTCTCTTAGGTCAGGGTTAAATCTGCACCCACTAGTTAATATTGCAATGCTTTCTTCTCTAATGTATCCTGAGAAATGTGTTGATGGACAGGGGTGGGGGCAAAAAAGGGAAATGGGTATTTCAGGAGTTCCATTCCTATTCATTTTGGGAAGGAGTAGAGTAGATTCGTTAGACTGTGGCTCTTGCTTCTGGACAACAGCTGGTGGCATCAATAAGACTGTCTTTTGGGCTGACCTACCCTCTGCTTTCTCCCTCAGTACTGAGAAAGCAGCTACTCATGAGAATTTATTACCAGGAAGCTCAGCACCTCCCAAGCCTCCCCCTGGTTACAGGCTAGAGGACACCAAGAAGCCCAAGGAGTCAAAGCTAACCTTGTCCTGCTCCAACAAATGGGAATACCCAAGGAACGATGAAAAGTCATCTGGGTGTCAGGGTGTATGAAAAAATATGGGAATCAGAAAGCCCACATGCTCTTTTAGAACTGAGGACATTAATAGGAAAAAAGAGATCACAGAAGAACTTCCCTGGATACCTGCTCCTGCCCATCTCATGACCTCAGATTGGAGGGTGATAAAAAATGACCCTCTGTCCTTAGGGATTCCTTGTTCTTCGTAGGTATATTGGTTCCTATCCCTGTGAGCAGGACAAGGTTGATGGCAGCTGATTTTATTTAAGGCAGGGAGTGGAATCAATGCAGACCTGAGGGAGTTTGTCAGGAAGGAGATAGGGCTGAGAAGACAGAGTGTGCCACAGGAGGAGACAGTGTGTGGAGGAGAGGCAGCATAGAGCTGTAGAGGGAAGGGAGAGGAGAAGACAGGCAGAGGAGAGGGCACCTTGACAGGGCAGGGGGTTCACATCAGGACTGATAGGAATGGCAGACTCTGGAGCTTTCACCCAGAACCCTGGGCTGTGTGGTCCTGAGGGGAGGGAGGTGTTTGGGGCTCTAATTATGCCAGCAGTTGATGACCCCTCCACAGGGACAGAGGGGTACAACCTCAGGCCTCCAGGGAGGGGTACAAGCCAGGTAATGTGAGTAGACCACTGAAGCCTTCCCTGGGCTGCCACACCCAGAACCTGCCAAGAAGTGCTTCTCCTTCCAGAATTATCTCCAGACTCCTCCCTGGCTCCTTGCTCCTGCTCCTGCTCCATCCCTGACCCCATAATCTGACCTCATGGCCTCCCCCACAAGCCACACACTCTCTCTCAATGGAGGGAGGTGGAGGTTCAGCCTCCTGTGCTCTACCAGCATCCTTCCCCTAGCCTTAGCACCCCATGTTTGCCTTAAGCTTCACTTCCTTAACCTGGGAGGGTCCTTCTGCCTTCTGCCTCAGACCCTTTAGCAGAGAACTGGACAGGGCAAAGGCTCATGAGTGATGAAGGATAGTTGGAAGAAAGGCAGGCAGGGACAAGAGGCCCCTGCCCTAAGAGGAAACCACACTTAAAAAGATTTTACACCACCCTAGAAGGAGCCCTCCACCCTTTCCCATGTGACAGGTAGATGACAAAAACCTGATTGTATGGCAGGTGCATGGAGGGTTAGTCAGATTAAAACAGCTCGCCAACAAGCCCAAAGAATCCCATAGACTCAGAAACTCCAGTGGCAGCCCTCTCAGGTCCCCTCGCTCTTCGGGAGCTTTGTACTATGGTTCAATAAACTTTACTATCGTTCAATGAACTTTGCTCTGCTGCCCACCACTCTTCATCTGGCCTACATTTTCCCTCTTCAGAAGAGGCATGGCCAAGAACTATGGGCACCAAAGGAAAATAAATCCTGTAACAACAAGGTCCACTTCTTGCATCCCTCTGTGGGTACTTCTGGGCCCCTGGCAGCTACCTCCTTCTTTCCAGAGCCAAAAGAGACTCTACCCCCACCCCCAGGCCACAGGAAGCTCCACTCAGGCTCCCAAAGCCACAGAGGCCACCAACATTCCTTGACTCTTGGTCTATAAGCCCTTTATTCCTCCCTTTCTCTAAATCTTCCCTTGCAGGGGATCTGCCCATTCATCTATTCTAGACTCAAGTATGGCCTTTTCTCAGCTTTACTCTATAAATGCTTGTTGAAATAATTTATCCCAATAAACAGTTTATGCTGTCATAATTTCTTTCTAGGACCAGGTAGGGGAAAAAGAAAAATGAATATGATGCCTACCACTGCCTTCCTTTTCACTGGTGTTAGCTTGGGGGTTCAATATAGACCACAGCTTTGCAAACCTGTTCTATAATTCATCTTCATTTCTTCCCTCCCCCACCCTCCTCTTCATCCTGTACACTTAAAACTGTCCAAATTTTTTACTTCACCCAAATGATGCAAACCTGATACTTTATTTCACTTTGTGTAACATTGGCTTTTCCAGTATTCAGGACATATGTATTTTCCCTGGGGGATCTGGGCATTCAGATCAAACTAAGGGAGTTAGCCAAGAGAAGGCTTTTAGAGAATTTTGGGTCTGATAGCCTTCATTTGAGAATTTTTTTTTCCTTTCCCCTTCACTCTCATTAATTGCTAAGAGATGGAATGCGTCTCTTTTCAGGAGAGACTAGCATGACCTTCCTCTGCATTATTCCCCTCCTTCTAGGTACTATTTTCCCTTGGTCTTTGATACCCATCTCATAGTTTCCCCCTCCCAGATCTTTTCAGTGCCTGCTTCTCAGTCTCCCTTGCTGAATCTTCTTCTTTCTGTTCCTGATCTTTCCTAAACAGCAATAGAAATTAAAACTACCACAACTACAATTTATTCAAAACTTATTATGTGCCAAATACTCTCATGCCAAGCACATTAAATGCAGTAGCCCTTTAATATTACAGTAACCCCAAAAGATAGCTCTTACTGTTACTATTTCTAATTTACTATTTTTAAATTATTTTTTAAAGATTTTATTTATTTATTTAAGAGAGACAGAGTGAGTAAGAGAGAGCACAAGCCAGGGAGGGGGACATTGGGAGAGGGAGAAGCTGACTGCCCACTGAGCAGGGGCCCCCCATGTGGGGCTCAATCCCAGGACTCCGGGATCATGACCAGAGTGGAAAACAGATGCTTAACCGACTGAACCATCCAGGCACCCCTCTAATTTACTAGATGACATTATTTCAATTAGTATTTTTAAAGCTTTTTTATTATATTTATTTATTTGAGAGAGAGTGAGAGAGAAGGCACAAGGTGTGGGGGGGGGGGCGTGCAAAGGGAGAGGGAAGCAGACTCTCCACCAAGTCAGGAGCCCAAATCAGGGCTTGATCCCGGGACCCTGGGATCATGATCTGAGCCAAAGGCAGAGGTTTAACTGACCGAGCCACCCAGGCACCCCTAATTCAATTACTAGTAATTGCCACCTATTTCAGATGAGGAAACAGGCTGGAAATTTAGGAAACTACCTAGGGTCATGCCAGATAATTAGTGGTGGAGCCAGGGATGAGACTCCTGGCTGACTCCATAGCCAGTGCTCCTTCCTAAAGTTAGTTCTCATACACAGCATCCTCTGACATAGGTGCTATTACTATCTGCACATGACACCTGAGAAGACCAAGGTTTACACATATGAATTGCTTAGCCAAACAGCGTAAGAGCAAGTCACACACAAGGATGGAACACACAAGGATGTCACACACAAGGATGAAAACTTCTTTAAAAAAAAAAAAGATTTGGGACACCTGGGTGGCTCAGTTGGTTGAGCAGCTGCCTTCGGCCCAGGTCATGATCCCAGAGTCCTGGGATCGAGTCCCACATCAGACTCCTTGCTTGGCAGGGAGCCTGCTTCTCCCTCTGCCTCTGCCTGCCATTCTGTCTGCCTGTGCTCGCTCTCTCTCCCTCTCTCGCTCTGACAAATAAATAAAATCTTAAAAAAAAAAGATTTTGGGGCGCCTGGGTGGCTCAGTGGGTTAAGCTTCTGCCTTCAGCTCTGGTCATGATCTCAGGGTCTTGGAGTTGAGCCCCGTCTCGGGTTCTCTGCTCAGCGGGGAGCCTGCTTCCCTCTCTCTCTCTGCCTGCCTCTCTGCCTACTTGTGATCTCTCTCTCTCTCTCTCCCTCTCTGTCAAATAAATAAATAAATAAAATCTTTTAAAAAAAGATTTAAAAGATTTTATTTATTTACTTGACAGAAAAAGAGCAGTAGAGAACAAGCATGGGGAGTGGTAGAAGCAGGCTCTCTACCAAGCAGGAAGCCTGACCTGGAACTCCATCCCAGGGCCCTGGGATCATGACCTGAGTCAGCCAGGTGCCCCAAGGATGGAATCTTCTAAGGAACTTTGGTTTGACAGAAAGGAGGCTTTTTCTATCTTTTTCTTTCCTGCTGGGCTGCAGCCAGACCTCCTGCTGCCTGACAACTACCCCCTCCCCGGTCTTCAGTTGCATTATTACATTCTATTCAAGCACTGTGTTGTTTCCTGCCTATGCTTTAGGTACAAATAGTTGTGAATTTAACATATGCAAGAGGAGAAAGCAGCAGCAATCCGTGGGGGAGGGATTAATTGTACAATTAGTGGTGCTAGGGAGACTTCACTACCACATTAGAAAAAAGGAACAGTTTGCTTTCCCTCATTATGACACTAAATATGAATTTCAGGTCAATTTGAAAAATAAATGTAGATTTTGTGCAATTATGTACAAATTCTGAAATAATATATGTTGTTGAAAGAATTAAAAGGATCAAACATTCAAAGGCAACCCCTTTTAATTCTGCAAGAAAATAAATATTTATTTGATCTCTGGATTGGAGAGGGATTTCTGAGTTAAGAGTGATGAAAGTGAAAAAGGAAACACCAATAACTCAGAAGACAGCATTAACAGAAATAAAAGAGAAACAGCAAGCTGAGAAGTCCTGGCAACAAATAAGAAAAACCATAATAACAGCAGTGTTCTGTTGGGTTTCGATAGCTAACATTTATTAAAGTCTTACAAAGTGCCAGGCATATTCTAAGAACTCTACATGGCATCATTTCATTCTCAGAATAAATCCTGAGATAGATCCTAATATTATCTTCAGGTTCTAAGACATTCTTACTTAAGGGGGGAAAAACAGAAAATGCATAAAGTGTAAATATACAGCTTAACAAATTACTATAAGGCAAATCACCACAGAGATCAAGAAATAGAATATTGCCATACTCAGGAAATCCCTACCCATCAAACCACTCTCATGACAGTTACGGCTATTATTATTATTATTATTATTATTATTGCTTTTCTCTAGAGCTTTACCACTCAAATATGAATCTCCAAATGCCATTGTTTTGTTTTAGAACTTTATATAAATAGAACTATAATGCATGTATCCTCTATCTGGCTCATTGTCCTTAAGATTAAGTTTCTGAGATTCAACTTTTTTGCATGTGGCATTAGTCCATCATTCTCAGCATTACGTTACTGCATTCCATTCTAGGAATTTACGAGAAAGTATCCACTCTGCTGTTGATGGACATTTGGGTTGTTTTCAGTTTGGGGGCAATTATGAAAAATGTTTCTATGAACATCTTTTTTTCTGTCTCCTGGTGCACATAGGGTATATAGTTCAAGGAAATAGGCTTGAGCAAGGGAAACTGGAGCAAGGCAAAAGGGCCCAAGACTGCGACCACCCACCGAGCTGAATGCAAACAGGCTCATTAACTAACCCACCTGGAAATAGCCATGGGTCCTAACTTACCAACTACAGCCAGGCACAGTTCCTAAGATTACCAAAAAAGGGAAAGTTCTATAAGTCCTCATCCTCCCTTACTCCACCCTATAACTGGAGCACCTCATCACAGCCTAGTTGCAGACAATCTCTCTTTTGCTGTCCTTTCCTCTCCCCCCTTGTGATTTATTTCATAAACTTCTATCCCTTTTGTTCTGCCTTGGGTAAACTCTTTCACTGCCCGCACCTGACAGCCCCCTTTGGATCAGAGCACCCCACACCTAGGAGTGAAATCTGGTTTGTAGCATATGTGTACTTTCAACCTCGCTAGAGACTACCAAACTGTCTACCAAAGTTGTACCAATGGCCACTTCCACCATCAGTGTTTAAGAGTTCCCGTTACCATAGCAAAAACTTATGATGTACTATATGCTGGCTAACTGAACATAATTTTTAAAAGGGGGTACTTTTGCTCCACATGCTCACAAATACTTGATATTGTCAATAAAGCTTTATAAATTTCTCTTAAGGTTTTACACATTCGTTTATTTTTTTAAAGGTTTTATCTATTTATTTGACAGAGAGAGTAAGAGAGGAAACACAAGCGGGGGGGGCGGGGGGTAGGAGAGGGAGAAGCAGGCTTCCCGCTGAGCAGGGAACCTAATGTGGGGCTCCATCCCAGGACCCAGGTATCATGACCCAAGCCGAAGGCAGACACTTAATGGCTGAGCCACCCAGGTGCCCCTACACATCTTTTATTAAGTTTAGTTCAAGGTACTTGATTTTCTATGCTTTTGTAAATATATTGTTTGAATTTCATTTTCTCAGTGTTTATTGAGGGTATATAGAAATCTAATTGATCTTTTGATTCTGATTTTGTATACTGATTTACTAATCCCTCTGAATGATTGTAAATTTTTATCTGCAGCTTCTTTAGAACTTTCTGCATACCCAAGCATATCATCTGCAAATAATAATTTTACTTCTTTTCCAACCCATATTCATTTTATTTCTTTTTCTTGTCTTACTGCACTGGCTTGGACCTAGAGTACAAAAGTAGTGAGGGGGAACATCCTTGTCTTATTCCTGAACTCAAAAGGATCACTTTCAACAATTTAACATTAAGCATGACACTGGCTACAGGTTTTGGTATACCATTTATCAGAGTAAAGATATTTCCTTCCATTCCGAATTTACTAAGAGTTTTTAAAATCTTCAATGGATGTTGAACATTATTGAATGCTTTTTCTGTACTTATTAAGATGATCATTTTTTTTCCTTTTCTCTCTTAATATGTTAAATTACATTGTTTGGTCTTCTAATAATAAAACAATCAGGCATTCCTGGACTTGGTCCTGATTTTTTTTTAATTTTTAAAAAAGATTATTTATTTGAGAGAGAGAGTGCTCCTGCAAAAGAGCAGTGGGGAGGGGCAGAGGGAGAAGCAGACTCCCTGCTGAGCAGGGAGCCAGATGTGGGGCTGGATTCCAGGACCCTGGGATTCTGACCTGAGCTGAAGGCAGATGCTTCACTACTGTGCCACCCTGGGGCCAGGTCCTGATTTATTTGATCCTGATTTATGATAATTGTTATATACTGCTGGATTCAATTTGCTAATATTTCGTTTAGGATTTTTGTATCTTTGTCCATAAGAGATATTAGCCTGTAATTTTCCCTTCTTTTAAAGTCCTTGTTAGATATTGGTCTACGACCATACCACCCTGAACGCGCCCGATCTCGTCTGATCTCGGAAGCTAAGCAGGGTCAGGCCTGGTTAGTACTTGGATGGGAGATATTGGTATCAAAGATTTGCTGACCTCATAAAACTAGCTGAGGAGTACAACCTCTTTTTTCTTTCTTCCTTTTTACAAACCAAAAAAATGAGGTCCAAGATGTTTAAATAGATCATTTTTCATATCTGTATCGTATCCAATTATTTGCTTATAATCATGGTTTGTTGAACCAGCATCTGTATATTCATGTTTCTGATGTTCCACTATCATAAACCTATTGAGAAGAACATCCTGAGTCACATACAGGTTGGCACATGTGACCAATTATTTCCTGAGGATACATTCCTAGAAGTAGAGTTCCTGAATGAAGGACTATGTTCCACAGGAAACAGAGGGGGAGTTGGCCCATGACATGACCTACTTTGGTAGCACTGGCTCACATTTAGGACCCTTATTTCTTAATATCCTTAAAATACTCTTGGACTCTGAGCTACTAGACTTTATTTTTGTTTTTTAGATTTTATGCTTTTTAAGTAATTTCTACAACTAACATGGGGCTTGAACTCACAACCCCAAGATCAAGAGTTGCATGCTCCACCAACAGAGCCCTCCAGGTACCCCTAGAATTTAATATGTAATATTTAGTGATCAATTCAGGTCTAAGGAATCACCAAATTACTTAAACTTTCAAATAATTTAGTTTTTTTTCTCTTAACATTTTTTTAATTTCTTTTTTATTTTCAGCATAACAGTATTCATTGTTTTTGTACCACACCCAGTGCTCCATGCAGTCCGTGCCCTCTCTAATACCCACCATCTGGTTCCCCCAACCTCCCACCCCCTACCTCTTCAAACCCTTCAGATTGTTTTTCAGAGTCCATAGTCTCTCATTGTTCACCTCCCCTTCCAATTTCCCCCAACTGCCTTCTCCTAACTCCCCATGTCCTCCATGCT
>NW_019154167.1:4814027-4821958 GCF_002288905.1 Enhydra lutris kenyoni | reverse complement strand
CCAAAGAGGCTGCACCAACTTGCATTCCCACCAACAGTGTAAGAGGGTTCCCCTTTCTCCACATCCCCTCCAACACATCAGGGAGATTCAAATTAAAACCACATTGAGATATGACCTTACACCAGTTAGAATGGCCAAAATTAGCAAGACAGGAAACAACATGTGTTCCTTAACATTTTTTTAAAGATTTTATTTATTTATTTGACAGAGAGAAATCACAAGCAGGCAGAGAGGCAGTCAGAGAGAGAGGAGGAAGCAGGTTCCCTGCTGAGCAGAGAGCCCGATGCGGGGCTCAATCCCAGGACCCCGAGATCATGACCTGAGCCGAAGGCAGCGGCTTAACCCACTGAGCCACCCAGGCGCCCCATGTTCCTTAACATTTTTAATGGAACTTTTCAAACACACACAAAAGTATAGAAAATGGTTTAGTAAACTCCCATGTTCCCATCACCCAGCGTCAAGAATTATCAACACTTTGCACATCTTGTTTCATCTATAACCCCCCACACATTTTTAATAAGGTACTTTATTTATTTATTTAAAAGTTTTTTTTTTTAAGTTGCTCAGTTGTAACATTTTTTAAAAGATTTTATTTATTCATTTTTCAGGAGTGGGGGCATAAGCAGGGGGGATAGCAGGCAGAGGGAGAAGCAGGTTCCCCTCCGAGCAAGGAGCCCAATGTGGAACTTGATGCTAGGACCCTGGGATCATGACCCAAGCCGAACGCAGACATTTAACTGACTGAGCCACCCAGGCATCCCCATTTAAAGATTTTAAGTTATCTCTACACCCAATGTGGTCCTTGAACACAGAGCCCTGACATGAAGAGTTCCATGCTCCACAAACAGTCTGCCAGGTGTCCCTTAATGGGATACTTTAAGTCAATTAGTAGATATCATATCAAATGGTATGATTTTCTGTACTCTATTCATAGTTATATCTCATAGTTATATTTTTCATTCCAATTTTTTTTTAATTGGGATAAAATCATATAACATGAAATTCACCATTTTAACCATATTGAAAGGACATATTCAGTTCATTTTATTTGTGCATTTCTCTTTATTCTGGGTCAGTTTTTCCAGAGGCATATCTACTAGTCCTTTGGACAAATTCACATTTGGTTCAGCTGACTGTTCTATTGTTTTTTCTGTTTTTTACTTTATTGATTTCTACTCTTATCTTTATTAATCCTCCCTTCTATCCTACCTAAATTATTATAGTGGATATTTGCCACATATATTTTCAGTCTTTCTTCACTTTAAATATATGTGCTTTGGCTTTAAATTTGCTTTTGAGTACTGTTTAAGGTAGATTCTATAAGCTTAGCTGAAAAGCAGATTTTTCATTATCACTCAGTTCTACATGTTTATCCATTTCCAGCAAATTCAGGCACTTTTCTGGTGAAGACTCATGGCAGAATTTAGTCTCAAGGTGGACATGGTTTCTGTAAACTTCCAGATTCACAGCTCTAAACACTTACCTTCACCATAGCTGATTACTCTATCTTGAGGTACTTGATGTAGAAAATGTTGGGGTTTGGAGTCAGCAGCCAATAAAGAATTCTTGAGACATCTTTGAGGCAAAAATCTAGTTTTATTAAAGCATGGGGACAGGACCTATGGGCAGAAAGAGTTGCACTGGGGTCATGAGGAGTGGCTGATTATATACTTCCAAGTTGGGAGCTGGTTAGGGAAAGCACAAGTCTCTAAGAAATTTTAGAAGCAGGGTTTCTAGGACCTTGAGGGGGCTAGCTATTATTAGGAAAAGATCATTTATTACTGTCTAGTAAAACCCTAGTTATAAGACCCTTCAGATATATATATCAGTGGATCATATACTTGGGGAATGACTGCCAACATGTATCTAGGGGGTTAGGGATAAAGGAAGTTTCCAAAGGAATTTTTATATGTTAAAGTAGACTTACAAGATCCTGGGGGAATGGGCTAAGATTGTCTTTGGCCCCTAGCAAAGCATTAACACTGAGGCAGCTGAGTTCCTAGAGAAAGGCCACTCTGCCTGTTTCAAGGATTTGTTGATGGGCTGTAGGCAATAAGGAAATTTAATTTTTTATTTTGCTTTTGTTTCCCACATCAGTACCTCACTTACTTTTTCTCGAAAGAACTACATCACTCCCTTCTATGCTGGGCTGTTCTAAATCCTCCTTTTATAAGGATAAAACTACTTTCAGTAACATATTGATAAAAAATAAGATAACCACAAATCTGTTTCAAGCGACACATGTTGCTACACTGTACCAACTAAGCCATCTTCCTCAGTCCAGCTTTTGGGAGTGGGGCACTGGCTGAGCTCTTCAAGTAGTAATATTGTGATTCCAATCTGAATACTGCACTTCGTGTAAAAGTGGACAGTTTTCCTGTGTAGAGGTTGGGCAGTTGGATAAAGAGAGGAAGGACATAACTTGGGCATTCATTCCTAAACTCTGGTTCATTCCCTTATAAGCTGTGTGAACTTGGGCAAGGTAGTTAACCTCTCTGTGCTTCAGATTTCTCATTGGTACAATGGAGTAATAACAGGAAGTCCCTCCTAGGGTTGTAGTGAGAATTAAATGAATGAATACTTTCAGTATTTATTTTTTAAAAAATTTATTTATTTATTTGAGAGAGAGAGAGAGAGAGAGAGAGAGGCAGAGAGAGTATTAAGCACCACTCCATGCTGAGTGTAGAGCCATACAGGGCTTGAACTCAAGACCCTGAGATCAGGATGTGAGCCAAAACCAAGAGTCAGAAGCTTACTGACTGCGCCACCTAGGGGCCCCATTACTTGCAAAGTGTTCAAAAGATTACCTGGTGCATTGTAAATGTTGCACCATGGATGATCATCACACCTATACCAAACAGCTCTCTTCAAACTCTGAACAGCCTTGTAGACGGTATTACATAGGCCCTCCATTTCAGCCTCTTTACAGGGAATTTCATTAAACTCAGTGGCCTTAGGCTACTTTACAACCCATATGAAGGAGAGAATAAAAACTTATAAGTGAGGGTCGCCTAGGTAGCTCAGTCGGTTGAACACTGGATTCTTGGCTTTGGCTCAGGTCATGATCTCAGGGTCATGTGATGAAACCTTGCATTGGGCCCCACATTGGGTCCTGCGTCAGGCCCTGTACTGGGCCTACACTCAGAGCTGAGCCTGCTTGAGATTCTCTCCCTCTCCCACTGCCCCTCCTCACCCTTCACTCTCTCTAAAATAAACAAATAAACCTCTAACTGAAATTAATCAAATAATTCCTTTTAGAACAGGAACTATCTTTGCATTAAGAAGATAGTTGCAGGGATGCCTGCTTAGCTCAGAAAGTGAGTGAGTCTGGATGGAGCTCAGATGGCCTGGGACTAGAGGAAGATGGCAGCTAAACTTCTCTGCAGAAGACTAACTGCTGAAGGAATGCTGGAGGATTGGAGCTGCTATGCCAAGAAAGTTAGGAAGCCCAAGGGCCAGGCAGGAGGCTGAACAGAAGAGAAGTCTGAGTGAAACTGTCCTGAAATTCTTTTGTATAATTTGCTGATGGGTTAATTTTTTTATTGGTTGACCATGAAAGAAAATAATTTATTTTAACATGGTTTAGCATAGTATATGCTCAATTAAAATGAAACAGCTTTTGGGGCACCTGGGTGGCTCAGTGGGTTAAGCCTCTGCCTTCAGCTCAGGTCATGATCTCAGGGTCCTGGGATCAAGCCCCGCACTGGGCTCTCTGCTCAGCAGGGAGCCTGCTTCCCCCCCTTTCTCTCTGCCTGCCTCTCTGCCTGTTTATGATCTCTGTCTGTCAAATAAATAAATAAATAAAATCTTAAAAATAAAATAAAATAGGGAGTTGGGGGAAATTGGAAGGGGAGGTGAACCATGATAACCATGTTATCTACTGTGTTAGGATCAACTTCCTTCACTGTTCCAAACGCTAGGCAAGATCCTGCTACCTGCTTTGTGCTAGGTCTTTGGACTAACTCCTTAATTTCTATCAACAGTTAGAGCTTGACATTACTATATTCATTTAATAACATGATTACAACCAGTGCTTATGGTGCTTTTACTCCATCAGGCAATCTCCCTGGTGCTTTTCTTGAGTTCACACATCACTTCCTCAGAACAACCCCTTGGAAGTCAATCTCACTATTATCACATGTTGATTTACAGATGAGACTGAAGAGGGCCCAAAAGCTAA
The DNA here is from genome assembly GCF_002288905.1 of Enhydra lutris kenyoni. Classification (NCBI taxonomy): domain Eukaryota; kingdom Metazoa; phylum Chordata; class Mammalia; order Carnivora; family Mustelidae; genus Enhydra; species Enhydra lutris. The sequence goes on along the minus strand of NW_019154167.1, from coordinate 4,817,778 downwards.
ACAGGAGAACATTAAGGAGGGAAGTAAACATGTCAGTGGCAGGACTCAGACCTGTAGTGTCTCTTTAAGACTTCACAATTACGTTATGAGGACACTCTCACCACAAATGAGGCAACTGAGGCTTTGGAGTATGCAAAGCACAATGAAGCCACTGAGAATCTACTAGTCCTCTCATCTCATGGGTGTATTCCTTTCTGTAAAACACTGATGAAAGCAAGCAAGGAAGCAAAAATCTAAATGAATGGGAGAGACATGTAATGTTCATTGATTGGAAGACTCAGAGTAAAGATGTCAATTCTCTCCAAAGAAATCTATAGGTTTAACACAATTACTATCAAAATCCCAGGAAGACTTTTCATAGATGCAGACAAGCTTATTCTAAAATTTATGAGGAAAACCAAAGTAACTATGATAGCTAAAACAATTTTGGGAAGGAACAACAAACTGGGGAGAATCGCTCTACTCAATAAGACATATAGCTACAGTAGATTGAGACAGTGTGATATTACAGCTATAGTAGATTGAGACAGTGTGATATTACAGGAATGATGGAAATAGATCACAGAAACTGGAGAGCCCAGAAATAGACCAATACAAATATGTTCAACTGATTTTTTTAAAGACTTGATTTATTTGTCAGAGAGAAAGACAGACAGCCCAAGCAAGGGGAGCAGCAGGCAGAGGGGGAGGGAGAAGCAGGCTCCCCACTGAGCAAGGACCCCCGACACATGACTTGATCCCAGGACTCTGGGATCATGACCTGAGGTGAAGGTTGACACTCAACCAACTGAACCACCCAGGTAACCACCAAATGATTTTTTTTTAAGTTTACTTATTTTTTTGGTAATCTCTACACCCAACATGGGACTCAAACTCATGACCCCAAGACCAAGAGTCACATGCTCTTCTGACTGAACCAGCCAGGAGCCCCTCTACCTGATTTTTGATAAAGGTGTAAAAAATACTCACTAAGAATTGAGAAAGATTCTTGTAAAAAGAATTCTGTAAAAAGATTCAAGAAGAACAGCTTTTTCAAAAAATGGTGCATGAACAACTAGACACCCATCAAGAACAACAAAAAAATTAACTTCAACTTGAAACTCACACCAGATAGGAAAATTAACTGAAAATGAATCATGGACTTAAGTGTAAAATGTAAAACTATGAAACTTTTAGCAGAAAAACTAAGAGAAAATCTTGGGACCTAGATCTTGCCAAAACATTCTTAAACAAGACACCAAAACACTTGACATCCATAAAAGAAAAGACATTATAAACTGGACTTCACCAAAATTAAAAACTCTTGTGCTGTCACAGATGCTGTTAAGAGGATGAAAAAACAAGCTACATACTAGGAGAAAATAATTGCAAACCACATACCTGACAAAGGATTGGTATTCAGAATATATAAAGAACTCTCAGAACTGAATAGTAAAAAACCAAATGATTCAATTTGGAAATGAGCAAAAAACATTAAGAGAATTGCACCAAAGAGAGTATACAGATGAAAACCAGCACATGAAAAAATGTTCAACATCATTAGTCATTAGGAAAATGCAAATTAAAACCACAAGAAGCTCCCATTATACACCCAACAGAACAGCTAAAATATAAAATAGTAGTATCAAATGTTGGCAAAGACCTGGAAAATGGGATCTTTTATACAGTGAAATTGGAAACATAAAATGGTAAGACTCTTAAAATCATTCTGGCAGTTTCTTGCAAAACTAAATATGCACTTACCATGTAACCCCATAAGTACATCCTTGAGCATTTATCCAAGAGAAATGCAAATACATTCACACAAAAACCCATATGCAAATGTTCATAGCAGCTTTCTTCATAATTGCAAACCAGGAAACAACCCAAATGTCCTTCAGTTAATGACTAGATAAACAAATTCTGGTATATTTATCCAATGGAATACTACTCAGCAATAGAAAGGAACAAGCTACTGATACACACAGCAGCCCAGATGGACTTCAAGGGCATTTCAATTAGGGAAAAAAGTCAATCCCCAGAGATTACGTACTATTGGGTTACATTTACATGCCATTCTTGAAATGCCCAAGAGACTGAGAAAAGATTAATCATTGCCAGGGTGTAAGGATGGAGCAGAGGGTGTGAATATAAAGGAGTAGCAAGAGAACACTTCTGAGATAACAGAACAGTTTTATATCTTGACTGTCATGGTTACACAAATGTATACATAGAATAAAACTGTACAGAACTACACATACACATACACACACAAATAAATGCATATAAAAATGATGAAAACTGGAAAGAGTCTATGGTCCAGTTAACAATATTGTACCAATATAAATTCCCTGGATTTGATATTGTACTATAATTACATAAGATACCACCACAGACAGGAGCTTGGTGACAGGTACTTAGGTCTCTATGAACTACTTTTGCAATTTCATGTGAGTCTTTAATTATTTAAAAACAAAATGTTCAAAAAAAAGTCACTGTGGGTTTCCAGAGTTTCACAAAGTAGTGTTAGTATATTTAATTACTAGACTTGTTCTGTGTAAGTTGCTTTCCACACATAGCTAGAGCAGTTTAAAAATTCCCCTCCTTTGGCAAGTTTTACACATATGTGCTCAAAGGAAGTGTCCTAGTACTTTTTTTAAAAATTTTGACAGTTAGGGATGCCTGGGTGGCTCAGTTGGCTAAGCATCTGCCTTCTGCTCAGGTCATGATATTTGGGTCCTGGGATCAAGCCCAGCACTGGGCTCCCTGCTCAGCAGGGAGCCTGCTTCTCCCTCTCCTCTGTGCTCTCTCTCTCTTTCAAATAAATAAATAAATCTTTAAAATAAAATGAAATTCTGACTTATTTTTATGATATATTTTAAAATAACATTATATGCACATGGTAAAAAGGTATTACTAATATTTTTTAGACCCTAAATAGCTTTTGCATATGTAGGTTACAGATCTACAAACATTTACTGTATTGGAAGTCAAAATTGAAAATATCTGAAAATATTTATTAATTCATCATAAATAAAAATAAGTGACTATTAACATAAACAATATATTTTATTACTCATTAGCATAATAATATATTTTGTTAAAATAACTGTATTTTCCAAAATAAAAATAATTTAGAAATGTTTTATATATTTGAGACAGACAAATATATATATTTGTCTGCCTTAATACAATACAGTTTGCTTCTGCATTGTGATATGGTTGTTTTGGTTGAAGTATATGAAAAAAATCCAACCTTATGGAAATACGTACCTGGAAACAGGAGGATTTTTCCAGATCTTTGAAAGGGTCTCAGGTGTCAGCTGTCTCCAGAGTCATCGGACCACACTTGGAGAACCACAGTGCTGGGGATACATACTGAGATATTTACAAAGGAAACGTTAGAATGTCTGCAACTTGAATTAAAATACTCTGAAACATATACATAGTATACACACACACACACACACACACACACACACACACACACACATCAATTCTCATTATACATGGTAGTTATATTCAATAATGTCACCACAAGCAGTGAATCAGCAAATACTTAGCCATTGTTCCTAGTGAAAATGCTGATTGAGGTTCTTGCAAGCCCCTGGTCACATTCTCATCAACCAGCCAATACATAACCTTGTTTCACTTCTGTTTCTCTTTAAAGACACCTTATGTTTCTTAACTTAATGACTTATATGCAGCATTTACTTTTTTTTTTAAATTTTTTTATTTTTCAGCGTAACAGTATTCATTATTTTTGCACCAC
>NW_019154167.1:4769743-4811027 GCF_002288905.1 Enhydra lutris kenyoni | reverse complement strand
CGGGAATGAAGATGGCGGCCTCCCAGTCTCCAGCCCGGAGGAGCCGAGAGCCCGGGGCCCCACTCCTCAGTGCGCCCTCAGAGAAGAGCACCCAATTACTCCCGTCACCCTGGCCTCCGGCCGCGCTCTGAGCTGACTGAGCCTGCGACCCCGAGCTTAGAGGTCACTCCTCGGCTCTGTCTCTGTAGCCGGCTTCCCCGTTCTAATACCTGTAAGCTCTGCAACACTCAGACACCCCCAATCCTTTTGTGACCCTGTGGGACCTGAGGCCACGCTGACCCCGTGTGGGCTTCACCCCGGTTAAGCCTCTGGAGCAATGTCTCCCTCAGTGGAACAGACTTTTTTTTTTTTTTTTTGACAGAGAGAGAGATCATAAGTAGGCAGAGAGGCAGGCAGAGAGAGGAGGAAGCAGGCTCACTGCTGAGCAGAGCGCCCGATGTGGGGCTCGATCCCAGGACCCTGAGATCATGACCCGAGCCGAAGGCAGAGGCTTAACCCACCGAGCCACCCAGGTGCCCCAGTGGAACAGACTTTTAAAAGTCCTGATTTTGTGCTCAGTTGCTCCGCTGCTTGCCGGGAGCTGGCCCCTCTCCCTGCAGTCTATCTTTCTGTCGCTTTGGATTCACTTCTCCGCCAGTCCTACCTTTCAGAAAGTGGTTGATTTTCTGTTTCTAGAATTGCTGTTCTTCTTCTCTTCGATCTCCCATTGGATTTGTAGGTGTTTGCAATCTTTAGATAAACTATCTAGCTGATCTCCTGCTACCTGAAGTAGTCTCAGCCTGCTACTTCTCCGCCATCTTGACCCAGATCCCAGATTTTTATGGCTGCTCCCAGAAATAACTTTTAAACACAGGTTTAATCAGGACTTTAATTGCAAGGGACAGAAACACAAGTTTAATTTGAACAAAAGAGGAAATTTATTGGAATTCTCATATAATCTTAGGAAGGACATGGATGTAGTTGGGCCTCAAGGGCAATTAAGACCAGAGACTTGAACACTGATAGGAATCTAGTGCTCTTCCTGCATGTTGATTGCATTCTCTCAGATAAACTTCCTCCCTGTGGCTGTTAAAGGGCCTACGAGCAGTTCCTGGCCACATACCTCCCAGCTACACCACAAACATGGGACACAATATTTTCCCCCTCTTAAGTCAGAAAAAAAATTGAAAAGAAGTATTTTGATTGTTCTGATCAAGATCACATGTCCATATATCAACCAATGAAATCAACTATCTTTGGAAGCTTCTGTTAGAACTGCATGGCTGGGGGGCACCTGGGCGGCTCAGTTGGTTAAGCACTTGCCTTCCACTCAGGTCATGATCTAGGGGTCTGGAATCCAGCCCCGCATCGGGCTCCCTGCTTAGCGGGAGTCTGCTTCTCCCTCTCCCTTTGCCCCTCCCCCTGATCATGCTCACTCTCTTGCTCTCTCGTTCTCTCTCTCTCGCTTGCTCTAAGTAAATAAGTACAATATTAAAAAAGAATTGCATGACTGGGGCACATGGGTGGCTCAGTCAGTTAAGTGTCCGCCTTTGGCTCAGATCATGATTCCAGGGTCCTGGAATCCAGCCCTACACAAGCAGGGAGACTGCTTCTCCTCCTGCCCCTTCCCCGGCTTATGCTCTTTCCCTCTCTCTTTCTTGCTCACTCTCTGTCTCAAATAAATAAAGTCTTAAAAAAAAAAAAGAACTGCATAGCTGGACAGGAAAGAAGCAGCACCCACCCCTGCCAAAACAGAGGGTTTTATTTCCAGGGCAAGGGAAAGACATTGGGAAAACAATAAAGATCTACCAGATCTCCTGTGTTCTCTATCTTAACTTCCATGCAATCATTCATGGCAGAGTCCTGGAATTTCTCTTATAGCAGAGACTGCTAGTTGTCCCCATTATCTGTTCTCCTCTTTCCTCCACCATGCATTCTGCTGCTTGGGACATGAATGTGATGGCTGGAGCTCTATCTTGTATCATGAAGCAAAGTCTCACACTGTGGAGATGATAGGACATTAAGCCCTTCAGGATTTAACACGAAAGACAAATGAATTTCTATCCTGTTCAATTGTTATTTGGGATGTCTGATAACTCACAGCTGAAACTGATCCTAACTGACAACCCACTCACTTGCTAATGTGATCGAGCAAAATAATCTAGAAATTAAGAGTGAACCAGGTTGGGGTGCCTGGGTGGCTCAGTGGGTTAAGGCCTCTGCCTTCGGCTCAGGTCATGATCCCAGGGTCCTGGGATCGAGCCCCGCATCGGGCTCTCTGCTTAGCGGGGAGCCTACTTCCCCCTCTCTCTCTGTCTGCCTCTCTGCCTACTTGTGACCTCTCTCTCTATCAAATAAATAAAAAATATCTTAAAAAAAAGAGTGAACCAGGTTAGGGTACATTAGAACCAACCACCTAGGCTTGAATCTATGCTCTGTAGTTTCTGAGCTTGGTGATCCTCAGAAAATTGAGGTACTCTCTGTACCTCAGTTTCCTCATGTATAAAATGAGGTTAGTAACATTGTATCAGAGGTCGGTTATGGGAATTATGGAAGATAATTTACATAAGCACTGAAAATAATGCCTGGCATATATAAAGTGCTCAATGAGTGTTAACTACCATTTTCAATGCCTGCCAATTTTACCTATTAAAGATCTTAAAAGATAGTCCCTACCTTCACTGCCCAAGAGCCATTTTATTCCACTCAAATGAGCCCTGCTTCAGTCCCATTTCTCCACAGCATCTCTATGATGTTTCAGCCTTGCCCATCTAGAGCATCCTATCTGTTCAGGTCATTCCTGTTTTTTTGTTTTGTTCTGTTTTTTGAAGATTGTATTTCTTCATTTTAGAAAGAGAGATCACAAGCAGGGGGGAGGGACAGAGGGGAAAGGTGAAAGAGAGAATCTCAAGCAGACTTCCCGCTGAGCATGTGGGGATCCACCTCAGGACCCTGAGGTCAAGACCTGAGCCAAAACCAAGAGTCGGATGCTTAACTGACTGAGCCACCCAGGTGCCCTGAGTCACACCTATTTTAAATTTCTTTTTTTTTCCTGTTTTAAACTTCTTGATGACTCCCCATTATCGACAGAATGAAGCCTTAACTCTTTAGCCTGGTGACTAAGGGGTGTGTGTGTGTGTGTGTGTGTGTGTGTGTGTGTGTGTGTGTGTTTTACCTTTTGGATGAGGGCTTTCTGGGCTTATTTCCCATCACTCCTCCACCACCAACCACACCCTGGCTGCACTCAACTTTTCTCAACCACCATCTCCTTATCTGCCTTAAAAATATCACCCAACCTCCAATCCCCCTCTCCTGAACTCTTTCCTCCCTTGCTTCTGTGGCAACACATTCTCCTGGTTTTCTTCTAATATCCCTGTCTATTCCTTTTCCATCTTTTTCATGGGCTTCTCATTCTATAGCCCCTTGGTGAGTGTCAGGGTTCCCTCCTTAGTCCACTCCCAATCTCACTGCAGGTCTTCTCTCTGAGTGATGGCATCCATTGTCAGGCTCTCAAGTGCTACCTATATGCAGTGACTCCCAGATCTTCACTCCTAACCCTTTGCCTGAGCTCTGGTCTCACACATCACATGAATATTATCTCCTGAAGATCAGAGAGACAAACCCTTATAATGTCCAAAACAGAACTCATCTCCTCCACCCCAAACTTGTTTTTCTTTTTTTTTTTTTTACTCTGAATCTATTGGTAGCACCACTAGTACCCAAGCCAGAAACCTGGATCTCCTCATTCTATCTTATTCTCTACATCTAATAAATTCCCAAATCCTGCCAATTCCACATCGTTTGTAACTCTCCAATCTGTCTTCTCTTCTCTATACTCACTGCCATTGCCCTAGTCTGGCTCTCATCCTCTCTAGCATGGACTCAGCAAGAGTCCCCTCTCTACCTCCAGTCTGTCATGCCTCCAATCCAACTGACAACCTGAGTACCTACCTACAGTGAAAATCTTATCATGCTACTGCCCTGCTTGAAACTCTTCACTGGTTCCCACTATCCAATTACTATCTACCCACCCCCGCGGTTGTTAAATACCTACCATGTACTAGTAACTATACTAGGTATTAGGAATACAATGTTGACTATAAAATGCCCCTTGCCTTTTAAGGAATTTGGCATCTACCTGGGAAGACAGATACATAACCACATATCAATAGCAAAATGTGATAAGTCCTGTGATACATTCACAGAGCATCACAAAAGTATAAGAGAGTGAAGTCTTGTGTCTTCCTAACCTTTGTATCCCCAACATTTGGTACCAGGTCTGATTCAGTAGAGAATTGTTTTTGAAGTGAACAGATGATCTTCTCTGAGCCTCAGTTTCTTTCCATGTAAAATGGTTCACAGGTCACATATCAAATGAATGCAGTCAATGGGTCTTGTTTAGACCTTAATTTGAATAAAGTAAATTCAATTTTTAACAAGACAACTAGGTAAATTTAAACACTGGCTAGATATTTAATAATCTTAAGGTACTATTGTTTTTTTTTTAGTGTTGTCATGGTTCTGTGGTGTGTTAAAAGGTCCTTACCTTTTAGAGGGATTAAAGAAAATATTTAAAAATGAAAGAATGCAATGAAATGTGAAATTTGCCTGAAAATAATCCAGGGGTGTTGAGTAGGAATATAGCTGAAGTACAGCTGGCCACACCTATGTTAATAATTGCTGAAGCAAAAATAGTAATAGTAGTGTAGTAGTAGTAATTGCTGAAGCAGAGTGATGGATAAAGTAAATGACAAAATTAATCTCTCGGGGTTTTGTGACAATTCAGTGAAGTGATTGTATAAAATTGCTGATATAGTGCTTGCTGTCTCAAAAAATGTTAGTTTTGCTTCTCCCCTCAGCCATTTACCTCCATCTATGGGGGCATAGCAGAAGAAACAGTAAGTCGGTGGTGTGGGAATTGGAAACCCAACATCCAAAGAACTGACATACTCAGCCTCATTTCTCTCCACTGCTCAGTAAAGATAGAGTAGCTAAGAGCACCAAAAGGTCCCCAAGCAGCCTTGAGCTGGAATGGCAGTGTTCCAAGACCAGGAGAACACAGGGAAAGAAATCGTGGCTTGAACTTCTGTGGAGGACAGAAAAACTGCTTCAGATCTAAAGAAGTCTTGGATGGAAAGGGCTGTCTTTTCCTGGTCTGCTTGAATTCCTTGGCAATACTGCCACCAGGTGGCTCACTAGCATATTGCCTTACCTTTCCTGGATGCAGTCAGCTTTCCTGGTTCCACACTGTAAAAATTCTGGAAGGGAAGAGTTCCTCTCAATGAAATGTTCCTTGAACTGTTCAAAGTTGAGCATATCATGTCACATCACATCACTCATATCAACAATGAACAAAAGTAGTTGAGCAGATAAACAGAATTAAATATGTAAACAGTAAGTTAAAATAGCTACCTTCCCACCACTATAAAACTAAGAGTTATTTAACATTTTTTGTGCACTTAATATATGCCAGGAACTTGTCTAAGTCCTTTATGTATATATGCATTAACTCATTTAACTATTTTTTTCAAAAAGATTTTATTCATTTTAGAGAAACAGAGAGAGCATGAGCAGAGGGGAGAGGCAGAGGGAGAGAAAAAAGCAGAAACCCTGCTAGGCAGGGAGCCTAATGGGGGACTCGATTCCAGGACCCTGGAACCATGACCAGAGCTGAAGGCAGATGCTTAACCAACTGAGCCGCCCAGGCATCTCTAACTCATTTAACTCTTAATAATAAATCCATGAAGGTTGTATTAGATAATATTATCGTCCTGTTACAAATGAAGCGACAGAGACACAGATGAGCTAGGTAAGTTGGCCAAGGTCAAAGAGTTAGGAAATGCTAGGTAGAACTCAAATTCAAGCCTAAGCTGGGTCCAGAGCCCATGCTCTAGTTAAAAAAAATACTACTGGGGCACCTGGATGACTCAGTCAGTTAAGTGTCTGCCTTTGGCTCAGGTCATGATTTCAGGGTCCTGGGATTGAGCCCCATGTCAGGCTCCCTATTCAGCGGGGAGTCTGCTTCTCTCTCTCCCTCTACACCTCTACCCCTGCTCGTTCTCTCTTTCTCTCTCTCTCTCAAATGAATAAATAAAATCTTTAAAAAAATACTACTAAACCCACGCTACTTCCCAATGCCTGTTTGATGATTGAATAAATAAAAACCTTGGAGCTCTGAAATCCAAGGAGAGAAAAGCTCAGGTAGTAGAATCTCATAGTCGGAGGTTAAACTGATCAAGACCTCATCCCTCTGAATCTCACCTAGTCCCTGGAATTTTCTCTGCTGGATCACGACCTCTTTCACGCCCTTTGCTCCCCAAAAGACTGCTCTCCCTTTAATGTGTTGTCTTAGATCAAAACAAAAGACAATCCATATGATTCTTCCTAACATGAATAAAGCATGCTGGCATTTTCAAAAGATGCTACCGAATTCTAAAGGTAAACAGAACAGAAATAGGGAATCTGGATGGCTCAGTTCAGTTAAATTTCCAACTCTTGATTTCAGCTCAGGTCATGATCTCAGAGTCCTGAGATCAAGCCCAGCATCAGGCTGAATGTTAGCATGGAGCCTGTGATTCTCTCTCCCTCTCCCTCTGCCCCTCCTCCTGCTCACACTCTCATTCGTGCTTCCTCTCTTGCTCTCACTCTCTCGTTCTTTCTCTTTCTCTCTCTCTCTCTCAAAAAAAAAAAAAAAACAGAAATAAACAAAGCAATTTTAGAGAGCATTCAAAAACAGTTTAGATTCTGACCACACTTATGTGGTTTCCAGGCTTTGTGCATTTCAGTATCTGAATTTGTGGCTGGACTCAGAGATAAAAATATGGCTGTCTTCTAGTGAGTACTCACTCTGTGCAAAACAGGGCAATGAAGAGAGAAAAAAGAAATAAAAAGCATCCATATTAGAAAGGAAGAAGTAAAACTACCTCTATTTACAGGTGGCATGATCTTGTATATGGAAAATCTTAAGAAATCCACAAAAATAGTCTTATAACTAATAAATTCAGCAAGGTTGCAGGATGCAAGTTCAACATACAAAAATCAACTGCAATAACACTCTAAACAGGAAATTATAATAAAACAATTCCACTTACAATAGCACGAAATACTTAGGAATTAGTTTAACAAAAGAAGTGCAGAATTCGTATACTGGAACAAAATAAAGTTGAAATAAATATACAGATATTCCATGCCCATGGGTCAGAAGATTTAGTATTGTTAATATTCCACAAATGGATCTACACATTCAATGCAGTCCATATCAAAATCCCAGCAGTCTTTTATTACAGCACTTGATGAGATGATCCTACACTTCACAAAGAAATGTAAAGAAGACAGAATGGTCTAAACAACCCTGAAAAATAATAAGGTGGGAGGACTCACAGTTCATGATTTTCAGAATTACTCCAAAGCTATGGTAATTAAGATTGGTACTAGCATAGGATAAATATATTGATCAGTGGAATAGAACTGAGAATCCAGAAACAAACTCAGACCTTTATGGGCGGCCGTTGGTTTTCAACAAGGGTGTCAAGACCATTCAATAGGAAAAAAAAATAGTCTTTTCAACAAATGGTGTTGGGACATCTAGATATCCGCGTGCAAAAGAATGAAGTTGGACTCCTACTTCACACCATATGCAAAAGTTAACTCAAAATGGAACAAAGACCTAAATGTAAGAGGTAACATAAAACTAGAAGAGAACACAGGTGTAAATCTTTATAATCCCAAATTAGGCAATGGTGTCTTAGCTATGACTCCAGAAGCACAAGCAACAGCATGTAACTGAGATTTGTTTTTAGTAAAGGATTAAAGCAACCAAAATAAAACTACTGAAAACACTCTTAGATAATTCCTTAGTTGTTCATGTTTTGCTTTTCTAACACCTATTTGTTACATATGTGGGGTACCACTCACATCTCCCCTCCAGCCTTCTGATGGTGCATACACACAGGGATCTGATTTAATAATTTTAATGCTAATAACGACAGATATAATAATACTTAACATTTAAACAGCACTTACTGTTAACCAGGCATCATCCTAAGTGCTTTACCTATATTAATTCTGCAAATCCTCCTAACAACACTCTTCTCCATTTTAGAGATGAGGAAACTGCAGCACAGATAGATTAAACAACTTGCCCTGGGTCATCAAAGCCTATAGAGTATGGAGCTCAGATTCCAACACAGGAAGTCTTGCTCCAGAGTCTGTGCTCTTAATCTGGGCAAGCCCCCTTAACTCCTCATATCGAGTGATTATTATAAACCATGTGGCTTAGGACTAGACTGAGGCCAAAGTGGGAAACTTACTCCCACTCCCTCTGCCACATGTTTTATTTTTAAAAACAGTATTATATTTTATTTTATTTTTAAGTAATCTTTCTGCCCAACATGGGGCTCAAATTCATGACCCTGAGATCGAGTCACATGCTCTATCACCTGAGCCAGCTGGGCACCCCAGCCCCAGGTTTAAAATCTTTGCAACTGTATCTTCAAGCACCACAGACAACAGAGGGGATAATTTTCCTATATAAATTTGTTCAAATCACTTTGGCCCTGGGAGTGGGAGTTAGAAAGAGGAAAGATTAGAGCTAAGGAAAAAATATCTTCATCCCAACCCAATAAGCAAAGGAAAGAATATTTTTTGTTACCAGAATAAGATATCAATACAGAAAGCAAGAGTTCAGTGGAAGCTGCCTCATGGTCCTCACAATTGCCATCCAGGGAGACAAGGGGGGTACAAGAGAGCAGTGAAAAAATTCAAGTGCAAAAAAAACTTGGGTTTTCTGGGAATGAGTTTCTCCTTTCTTTCTGCCACTAATGTGAAGATACATGATCTTCACTAGCATCCCCAGGCTTAGGTGCCCTCTCTACAGAGCGTAAAGATGAAAACACCCATCACGGAGTTATGGTGAGCCCATAAATCAATCAAATATAGACTCTATTTTCCAGGAATTTACAGACTAGCAGAAAGGCCAGACATGCACCCAGAAAGCTATTAAGCAAAACTGAAGATTGAAGGTGACAGAAAAGAGAAACAGGGAAAGAGGATGAGGAGGAGAACAGGAGATTTAGGTTTCCAAAAAAGTGTTGCTGACTTTGAGTCTTGAGTGTTAGATAAGATTCAGGCATGTGTAAATGGACAGAAGTACTTTTCAAGGTAGAATGCACAGAGGGCATAAGCAGATCCGGTAGCAAACTCCAAAATCACATGCATTTTTACAATGAAACAAGAGGCTGTGACATTTTGTATTTGGTCCATAACCATGAGGTCAGTTGACAAGAGCATTCAACATTTATAACTGGTATCTTTGAGTGTTCACTGATTACATAATTCCAGTATAGTACTAGGACTTCTATTATAACTTACATGTAGACTGACTTACCCAGCAAGAGCTATTTGTGTGTGTAACATATAGACACATATGGAGGTTTTAAAAGTGAATCAGATTATCCCAGATTAAAAGAATAAAACTGCTATACATGTCACTGGAAACAATATTGTGTTTTCATCTGACATCATACAATGAGATAGAGAAGAGCAAGTGTCCCTTACTAAGTACTGTTACCAAGGAAGACTGAAGAGTTAACAGTCTTCACAGACAGTTTCAACATCAATGCCATCAAACTGTCTTACCTAAATACCTCAAAGTCTACTGAGGCAAACCTTCATATAACTACAGTAAAGTTGAAATTATTACTATTATTATTATTATTATTATTGTATTTTATGTATTTATTTGAAAGAGTGTGTAGAGAGAGAATGAGCAGGGGGAGGGGCAGAGGGAGAGGGAGAGGTAGATTCCTTGCTGAGCAGGCATCCCGATGTAAGGCTCAATCCCGGGACTCTGGGATCATGACCTGAGCCAAAGGCAGATGCTTAATCAACTGAGCTCCCAAAATGATTTTTATAAATAACACATGACTGACTGAAAATGATTAGTGGGATTTGCTCAAAGGATTGTTACCATAAGCAACCATAATATTAAATTTTGTTATTCATCGAGTAGTTTGCTAGTGTTAATATTATTCCTTTTTTCCTTAGGGGAAAAACCCATACACACTTTGTTAATTTTAGTCAAAATTTACAGCTAAGTAAGTAGTTCAATATCCTTTTAAAAAATTTTTTAAATTTATTTTTTAAATTAACATATAATGTATTATTAGCCCCAGGGGTACAGGTCTATGGATCGCCAGGTTTACACACTTCACAGTACTCACCATAGCACATACCCAACCTAATGTCCATAACCCCACCACCCTTTCCCTCCCCCCCTCCCCCCAGGCAACCCTGTTTGTTTTGTGAGATTAAGAGTCTCCTATAGTTTGTCTCCCTCCCAATCCCATCTTGTTTCGTTTATTCTTTTCCTACCCCCAAACCCCCCATGTTGCATCTCCACTTCCTCATATCAGGGAGATCATATGATAGTTGTCTTTCTCCGGTTGACTTATTTCGCTAAACGTAATACCCTCCTAGTTCCAGCCACATTGTCACAAATGGCAAGATTTCATTTCTTTTGATGGCTGCATAATATATATATATATATATTGGGTATATATATATATATATATATATATATATACCACACCCTCTTTATACATTCATCTGTTGATGGACATCTAGGTTCTTTCCATAGTTTGGCTCTTGTGGACACTGCTGCTATAAACATTCGGGTGCACGTGCCCTTTCAGATCACTACATTTGTATCTTTAGGGTAAATACCCAGTAGTGCAAGTAGTTCAATATCTTATTTAAAGGGATGCCTAGGTGGCTCAGTTGGTTAAGCATCTGCCTTCTACTCAGGTCATCATCCCAGGTGGGATCGAGTCCCACAATGGGCTCCCTGCTCAGTGGGGAGCCTGCTTCTCCCTCTGGCTGCCCCTTCCCCTGTTTGTGCTCTGTCTCCCTCTGACAAACAAACAAGCAAACAAATAAATACATAAAACTTTGAAAAAAAGATCTTATTTTAAAGGAAGGTGCAAATTATCTGCGGAAGTTTCTTTTAGCATACTAGATAACTTCTCATTCCCTGCTTCCTTCTGTCCACTTCTGTCCACTCCAGGGTCTCTGGGACCAAGGAGCCCAGCAGCAGCAGCAAAGCTAAATGCTTTGTCACCATCCTGTGTTCCCTCAACCAACTACCTTCTTTGTTCCTTTTACTCCATCCCTTTTGTTTTAACCAAATTTTCTACCTCTGATTGGATTACCATTGCTTTGTGATCAACCAATCCAAAACAGTGGCATTAAAACAATCATTTTATTCTGCTCTCTGATTCTGTGGTTCAGGAACTCAGAGTATGGCAGGGATAGCTTGATTCTGTTCCATGATGTTCGGGTCCTCAGAGGGAGACTCAATGGCTGGGAGCTTTAATCATCTAGGGGTATCTTTATTCACAGGTCTCCTGGTGAATGTTGGCTATTAGGTGGAACCTCAGCTGGGACTGCTGAATGGAGGACCTATAGGTAGCTGCAACATGGACCTGGACTTTCTCAAAGTATGGCAGCCTCAGGGTAGTCAGACTTCTTACAATGCAGCTCAGGACTCTACAGGTCATTGTCCTTTCAAATAAGGCAGAAGCTGCACTGCCTCTTACGGCCTCGCCTCAGAAGTCATAGGTCTCATTTCTCCCTATTCTATTGGTCAGTATGATCAAGTCTGTCAGATTCAAAGGAGAGGGTACATCAACCATAATTCTCAATGGGAGGGTGGCAAGAACACATTGTAGAAGAATGTGAGATGGGAGATACTGTAGTGGTCATCTTTGAAAAATTCTTCTACATTCTCCCATCTATTTCTCTTGTTTTGTTTAAGGAAAAACAACCTCAGGAGACTACTATCACTGTGGCTTTAAATTCTACTAGAGGGTAACCAGATCCTTTCATTCACACCTACATCCACTACCTAATCTCTCCTCTTCAGCACATCTAACCATTTTTCTGCTATATCTTGCTCCTGGTAGAAAAGGAATTTGGTTCCCTACAGGTTGCTGGACCAAGCACTGCTCACTCTGAGGAGAAAAGCAGCCATTGACATACAGCTGCTGGCCTAGCCCTCACAGCCAGGCCTTGGTGTTCTTGGTACCAGACAATTTCATGGGTCATCAATAGCAGAGAAGGCTACTATGTCATCACTGTGACCAAGACAAAAGCAAGACCACTGAATAATCAGGTCTGAAAAGAGGCAGAACATGAACTTTGACCAAACCACAAAATGACCAAACATCCTTCTATCCTGGCTAATGGCCGCCATTACTACCAATTAGCCTCCTTCTAGTCTATCCTCCCTCTAGGTAAGATTAACAAAGATGCCTAATTATAGTGTTACCCCTATATTCTGCAACTTCCTAACAGAATCCAATCCAGAGCAAAGCCTCACTGCTTTAAAGCCTCCTGCAAAATTACCTAACACAAGTCCAAAACCTATAATAATAAATCCTTCCTAACAGCCTCTGAGACACCCTGCAAGTTCCCAATGATGGGCACTCTCCCTTGATGCAGTGAGTAATCAATCTGACTTGTTCAACCACAGGTATGTTCTTGGTGGTCTTTAGCTAGAGGACACTGACAACTCCTCTGAAGAGCTTGAAAATAGAGAACATATTTCTGGTGAGGTCACTTCTGATCTGCTGAACTCTAGCTTTCAGTCAGACTTTGGATTTGGCTCTTTTACAATGCAGTTTTGGAAGACATTGATATGCATTCTTCAGACCTCCAAAGGCTATTAAAATGACTCCATAGTTAAAAATTATATGAGATTAAGTCCTCCAGGTTTCCTCATAACCTTATCAAGTGCAGAAAAGCAGGCAAAGCTGCTCTGTCCCCATGATGGTCACAGGACCTAAGGACAACCTGGCTGCAGGCACACAGGTGCTTAAGCCTTGGCTTCTGCTGTGGGTAAAGCTAAGCAGGTAAGCACCTGCTAACTGGATTTTCAGTTTCAGATACAGATCCTAGAATATATTTCTGCCTACTTCTCCTCCTCCTAGTGAGTTATTCATTTTTCCCTAACTAATTTTATAGTTCTCACTCACTTTATGTAGGGACTTATCCTTAGAAAGGCAATTCCAAATGACCTCCATAGCCTTGTGATTAAGTACCTGACCTGAAACCCCACTCTAACCCAGGTTACAGACACTTACTGATTTAAAGTTGTTTAGAGAATCAGCAGCAGCAACCAGTAAATTTTAGTTGGAAGCAGTGCTGTCTGAATTTGAATTGCAGAGTAATCATTTGTTTATTACATGACCCAAATTCCCTTCCATCTGTCCACCCTCAGAGTTTGTAAGATATTGAGTGCTCAAGCAACAAAATTAAATCATCTCTACCTAGGAATCACTTAGGACACAGTGATGCATAGTTCAAACTAACATAGGTTTCCTTCTTTCCTTCTTTCCTTTTCTTTCTTTTTTTCTCTCTCTCTCTTTCTTTCTTTCTTTTGAGAGGAGCACACGTGTGAGTGAGGGGCGAGAGGTAGAGGGAGAGGTAGAGAGAGAATCTTAAGCAGGCTCCATGCCCAATGCTGAGCTCATGACCTGAGCCAAAATCAAGAATTGGATGTTTAACTGACTGAGCCACCCAGGTGCCCCTTCCTTTCATAGAAAATTATACTCTCTATAAGATTAGGCGATTAGGTAGAGATGAGAACTGGTGTGGAGAGGAGAAAGCAGTACACAAATATATTGAGTGAGAGTCTCACTGACCATCTGCAAAATTTGATTAATATTCAAGAGTCATGTGTCTGAGTGTTGAGGGGGCTCAGGACATGCTATTCCAAAATATGGCACCTTGGCATATTGAACACTTTAAGTTAAAGGATTTGGAAAAAAATAGCGAAGCAGAAAACTCATTTTAACCTCCTGTCCTCTGAAACAGGTCATTAAAACCCCATGTGAGAGGTGGCCTCTATAACATGAACGAAAGAGTTATCTTTATCTTCAAAGACAAAGAGATGTTGAGAGAAATCCTAACAAATAGGACTTTGCTAAGTCTCCCCCAGTTTACTACACTTGCTTCATACTCATTATCATATTCCTCCATGACTGTCCACTCTTCATCAACCCTAGCATAAAATACTTTGGTCTGTTTCTTAGGATCTTCATTTCCTTACAAAGGCTCCTGCATCATGTAAAACTTAATGCTTTTGTATACTTCTCTCCTGTTGGTTTTTAACACTCAATCAGGAACCCTAAGAGGGTTGAGGAAAACTTTTTCCTCCCATACAGTGTCCTGCTGACTCCCTTGGGATGTGGATATAACAGATCCTTATATTCTGAAACATTCAGAGTACTGATCATCCTAGAATCTTGCTGGTCCCTACAAAGACTCATAATAGACTCAGGCCAGTGTGTTTGGACTTTTTTTTAATGTTTTATGTGTGCATCTTTGATTTTGCAGTTTTGTTTCATAACTGGCTTGGGGAGAGATTTGGGATCCAAAATTGATAGGGGTTTAGAATGATTACTGTCATTCCTAAAAATGTGTCTTGGCCTTTTTTTTTTAGACTTATGGGAGGGGTTTGGAGATTAGGTAGAAATGTGGACTGTTTCTCTCCATGAGACTGTTTAAGCCATTCCCTAAAGAAAGGTTTCAAATTAAGCTTTAGCACACTAAGATTTTTGGTTCCATCTGTGCTCTACAGTGAATAAACTGATTGTTTCTTCTGAGAATGGTGAGGTTTCACTAGGGAAAAAAAAAAACTATTCATCACACCTCAATTCTAGCTCCTTATACTAATCTCTGTTGATTAGATTGTCACTATTTTTTTTAACTTTTAAACTCAAACATAATTTAGTACAAGAAATTGAGAAAACCTCAGGTTTTTTTTGGTGATGACACAAGTTGGGGTGTGAGTTCCATTATAAATACCTAGTTACCTGGATATAACTGAGCAAGGCATCTGAAATGAAAATAGCTACTTTGTTTTTTAAACAATTTATGATACAAGGAAATCTGATACTTATTTGGGAAGAAAAGAACTGGTACAAACTTTGCTTTGTTTAGTTCTGGAAGATACATCTTTGTTCCTCCATTCGAAGCATACAAATGAACAACAAAAATAAATCCATTTCGTATCTACTGAGAATTAACTCAGACATGTCTAACCTTTGGTTGTGTGTCTGGTTTTCCCTAGAGATGTCCTTCACAGTTTAATGTCAGTTCTGTTTAGACCAGTAGTTCTCCAAGTGTGGTCTCAGAACCAGTAGCATCAGCATCTCCTGGAATTTGTTAGAAATGTAAATTGGGGGGCGCGTGGGTGGCTCAGTGGGTTAAGCCTCTGCTTTCGGCTCAGGTCATGATCCCAGGGTCCTGGGATCGAGTCCCGCGTCAGCCTCTCTGCTCACAGGGAGCCTGCTTTCCCCCTTCTCTCTCTGCCTGCCTCTCTGTCTACTTGTGATCTGTCTGTCAAATAAATAAATAAAATCTTTTAAAAAAAAAAAAGAAATGTAAATTGGAAGGCCCAACCCAAGACCCACTGAATCAGCAACTCTGTAGGTAGGACCCAGCAATCTTTGTTTTAACAAGCCCTCCAGCTGATACGGATGCCCAAGAAAGTTTGAGAACCACTGACTTCGATTTCTGCTACACTTTTGTTTCTCTGGTAAACAGAGTAGCAGGTTTAATGATCTGAAAGTCTTAAAACATAGCTTAGGATTCCAGATGGATGCACAATTCTGTGAACTGAATTTGCTGGAAAAATAAAGAACTGCACAGAGATGTTTCAAATGCTTAGGGCAGACAGGCCTTGTGTCCTGCACTGTAGTTCTACCCAGAACTTGAAGGCTACATGTGCAAAGGGAGGCCTTGTTCTCAGGTAAGACTGACTCTCCAACAGGGGCCCTGGAAGTGCCATTGTGAAGGACAACTGCTCTCACCAAGAATGAACCAGTTTGGGCCTTACCTGCTCCTCAGTTCTCCACATAGCTGCTGCTCCTGAATTAAACAGGCCTTGAAAATTTTATAGCTTGGCCCTACTTATAGTATCTTCAAAGTATATCTCAAATCACATCAAAGATTGTCCCAGATTGCACCCTCAGGTGAGTTTGGTGGCCCCAAGTTTTCAAAAACACTTGATGTATCTATCTGTCTTCTTATATTGTAATTGACTATCTCCAAATGTATATCGTAACTAGCAGGCTTTAAATGTCGAAAATAATGGCTAACTCCTTTCCTCATCCACAGCGTTTAGTACAGTCTAGGTACTTGGTAATTTGTTAAGGGAATCAACCCATCAAAAGTAAAATCTGAAGCCAGGGATCCATTAATATCATTCCATAAAATCATCCCGTATAGGTACGACTCATAGATGCTGGTGCCCAGCTTTTACCCTCCATTTATTTATTCGCCTCCCCCATCTCCAAGTAACCAGAATATTCACCCGTCTCAACAACAGCATACACACAACACATTACACTCCCCTATCCAACAAGGACGCAATCAAATCTCGCCGCTGGTCCGTCAGTCTGTCAGTTCCCCTACTCTCCATTACTTCTCACTTCCGTTCCCCTCTCCCTGCGCGGCTGGAGGCAGGATGTGCCTACGCCTTCAGCCCAAAAGAAGTGCTCACAAACCTCCGCCTCATTCGCTCTCCAGGCAGCGGCCAAAGTTCCCTGCCTTGCCCCGGAGAGCAACTGCGGCGGCATTGACTAGACCCCAGCTTGCCGCAGCTTTCACTGAGAGTCGGACATAATAGAAAGGTACACAGAATATTTCCCAGGCACCCACGGGGCGACGTAAAACGGGTTCCCACAATCCTCTTCGCCTTCATATTCCCCATCCATACCACCCCCGCCCCCGCGCGCGCAAAAATGGCGGGGGGGGGGGCATTAACCCTTTCGTGTCTCAGCTCATTGTCCCATCGATGCCTTCTTGTGCGCGGATTGCTTTGTTGGGAGAGACAGGCAACTTCTCTGGTAAAAGAAATAGAAGACCAGGACTGCCCTTTTAGTCATAGTCATCTGTTGAACGTTTTCTCAATTTTCTTGTAAGTTGACCTGTTAAGTTTACCAATCATTTTTTTAAAGATTTTATTTATCCACTTGACACACACACAGACACAGACACAGACACACACAGAAAGAGAGATCACAAGTAGGCAGAGAGGGAGGCAGAGAGAGAGAGAGAGGAGGAGGAGGAGGAAGCAGGCTCCCCACTGAGCAGAGAACCTAATGGGGGGCTTGATTCCAGGATCCTGAGATCATGACCTGAGCCAAAGGCAGAGGCTTAACCCACTGAGCCACCCAGGCGCCAATCATTTTTAAATATGAGCTTAATTTACTTGTTCACAACCTGAATAGTTCATAAAAATGCCTTCAAGCTTCTGGACCAACCCAAACTCTAACTATGCAGTTTATGATTTTGCACCTTGATTGCCCTTTCTATCCTATGTTCCCCATCTCCTTTTGGTTTGACTCTTTAACTGCTTACCTCAATGATTAAGAGCGGGCACTTTGTAAACCTGCCTTTCTGGGTTTGAATCTCCGCACTCTACCACTATACAATCGCAGAATCTTGGGCAAGTGATTTAAGCACGCATTCTTTGGCTTCCGCATCTGTAGAATTGATATAACAGTAGTACCTACCTCTAGAGCTGTAGTGAGAATTTTATAAATTCACATGTGAGCAGCATCTAGAATATTGCCAGGCACAGAGTTAAGCAGTATATTGAAATTGAAATGTTAATTATGGACTTTGAAGGTGAGGTCTTCTCAGCTAAGGCCTTCTAGCTAATTAAATACTGAATGATAATAATGGTAAACATGTGGACACCTATGGACCAAGTACTGTATTAATTGCTTTAAACCCATTTTGTTGGTTTTGTTTGTTTGTTTAATACTCACAATTATTGGTGGTAGTTACAAATATTATCCTTCCCTTTCCTTCTCTTTGTTTTTCTAAAGCAGCTAAGAAAAATTCCGATCAGTGAGACAGTGGATAACTCTAACTTTCCCGTGGTCATAGAGTCAGTAACAAATAGAGCCAAGACTTAAACTCAGATAAACTCAAATATATCTTGGTCCCACTCAAATATCACTGAGAAAATGGCAATAAATTATTTTTGAGTGCTCTTTTTTCCCCTAAGAATTGCCTCAATATCTGTGCAGGTGAGGAAGTTTAGGTTCTCTTCAGAGTAGAAGGGCAGCAGGCAATAAAGCAAGGGTCTCTCTCTTGAAGGCTGGCAGCAAAGGAGATGTGCAAAATAGCAATAGTCATAACCAGCTCACTTGTTGTATCCCACTGTGCTACACAGACCGCATTACTGCTTAAGACCACCAGAGATAAAGATGCAGGATCCCCACCTCACCTGACCATCCTGTAAAGCTTGGATATTTTCAAAGATTATGCTTGTTTTAGGACAGCACCAAGAGACTCTAATATACTATTCTGACTCCAGCCCAAGTGATTTCCACATTTGCAGTTCATAGAATCAGGTATTTCTACCTCAGCTCAAGAGCAAAGGGAAATCTTCCTCCACCCCCAGATTAAAACAAAAAAATGAATTCCCTCCTTTCTTTCAGAGCCTATAGTACACAGGGTCTTGTTATTCTTGCCTCACACCCACCTACTACTGCTTCCCAACTTATTCTCAGGCAGTTTATAATGGTTTTTCCAGCAGAAGGACTGGTGATGGTAATGAGACTGGGGAAGGAGAAGGTAAATGCCAGATTTTTTTGAAGGTAAACCAAGTACTGCCTCATCCCCACCCTCTACCACTTCTGTGGATCCCTGACCTTCTTCACTCCCTCTTGGCACTTCAGAACCCATTATTCTGGACACCCAGGAAACCTCTGGGCTTCAATTTTAGAAGAATCAACTTCTTGTCTTTTCCACCCATGATGCTCATAATAGCATACCTGACTGGGCTTGGTCTTCTAATTAAAGAGGTTAAATTTTAAAAGAAAAAGAAGAGAGATAGCAGGGGAAGGCATTTTACTTAATCTTCTTCATTATTTCTAGCTATCAAACTATTAGAAAATGTCAGCATAGGGGTGAAAATGCAAGAAGTTCAGTTCCAGAGGCTAGGAAAGATAGAAATCTTGGCCAAAATGTTGACAGAAGACAGACAAGCAGACAAGGGTGTGTCTAGGGCCGGTAGAAATAAAGGAAGGGAGGGATGTCGGGGTGCATATCTCAGACACAGACAAGAGACCCTGCCTTTATAGTTCCTTTTACCTTAAATTCCATATCACCATTCCAGAGACTTCAGATGCATTAAATCCTAACTAACCCGGTGCTTTCACTGCTGGGCATCTTGCTCTGATCACTGAAGCCACCACCAGCTGTGACTGCTTAGCAAAGAGAATAGGTGAGGAGGGGAAGATATTCTTTTTTTTTTTTTTAAAGATTTTATTTATTTATTTGACAGAGAGAGAGATCACAAGTAGGCAGAGAGACAGAGAGGGGAGGGGAAGCAGGCTCCCTGCTGAGCAGAGAGCCCGATGTGGGACTCCCATCCCAGGACTCCGGGATCATGACCTGAGCTGAAGGCAGAGGCTTAACCCGCTGAGCCACCCAGGCACCCAAGGGGAAGATATTCTTAAACCCAGTGCTAGAAAGGGAGATGTGTTCCCAGCATCCCTAGTTGTTCTCATAACATTTCTCATAACACCATCGTACATAGTTTAAGTGTGCAAGTTCAGCAATGCTTTCTGTAGTATATTTCAGTTACGTGTTTCTTAAGGGCTGATCTGGGGTCATAACACACAAATGACAGTGTTTCTGTACTGTAGTCTTTGTACACTGCTGGTGACTAGTTCAGGCCACCTTTATAGGGCAGAGGGACCCATCCCCTGCAACTCTGGGTTTTAGCTGCTGACTCCAGCTGCTTCCTTCTCTAGAGAATTGCACTCTGCAAAATAAGAGCTTCAGTACTCTGCAACACCTCCTCTCTGTATACACCCCTGCAACCTGCAGTCAATGACTGAATGATGATGAGGGTACATAATGCCAGCCACTTGCCTCAAAGTAAACCTATTCTGTGGGGTAAATCCTACTCCAGTGTTCCTTATCGGATCAGGCTAAAGCTAGTCTCCATTTAGCTTAGTTGTTTTCCCCCTTACCCTGTCCTGCTTCCTTCATTTCCCTTTACCTGAGAGCGCTTCCTCCATAAATGCACTTGCATAAGAACCACCTCCTCTCAGGCTGTGCTTCAAACAACACTACCTAAGAGTCCTTCTTATTTTAGGTTTATCAGAGGACTAAGTAAGGAAGGCCCTCTGTAGTCCTCCCTTTCTTCCCCCATTGTTGGCATCCATCTCTGGGGAAGCCAGTGATGAGTTACGACCCAGGGCCCCTCAAATCGAACTTGGACCCATGACCTACTTCAGATGAAAATGAGGCCCAGTCTATTTCTAATATATTTTTTAAAAATATTTTATTTATTTGAGAGAGAGAATGAGAGTGGGGAGGGGCAGAGGGAGAGGTATAAGCAGACTCCCTGCTGAGCAGGGAGCACCATACAGGGCTGGATCCAAGGACCAGGAGGAGATCATGACCTGAGCTGAAATCAAGAGTTGTATGTTTAACCAACTGAGCCACCCAGGCGCCCCCCCTAATATCTTTTGTCTTGCTGACGTGAACAGACTACATTCTATCAAATCAGAAATAAAGATACATTCGTTCATGCTTCATTGTAATTCTTTCTCACTACAGAATATTAAAAATTATTATTATTATTAGAGCTATGTAGCATTTCTTAAAGATTTGGTTAGATTTTAATTTTCTTGTGATAGGTATTCTTGCTGTAATAGTGTGAATCTTAAATTTATTTATCAGCTGTTGACTGTTTTATTTCTGTTAACTATAAACTGTTATTGAAGATGGCCAAAGAATGAGCCCAGGTTTGGATATCTGATCAAGAAGTGCTGATTAATCTAGAAGTGTTAAAAAACATACCAGATTACCAATTTTCAAATAATAAAAATATGTTTTAATTTAATAATTCTGCTATGATTCAGAAGACATACCAGGGTTATCATTATAAACCTCAAAATTGTAAAAGTGTACAGCTATTAGTTAAGAGTAATGTTCAGATTGAAAATGACCAGATTTTAAAAATTTCATATGCAGAAATGCAAATTCTATAACATGTAGCATCTCGTTCAGTTTTTTCCATATACATGTATATACATATACATATATATGTGTGTATCCTATTATATATCCTTGTATAGCCACCAATACCAATCTCAGTTGACTAAATCCACTCTACTGGCTTACAACAAAAGTCTCAAGACAATAATTTTCACTGGGATTATCTTCTCAATTAACTTCCACCTAAATTAGGACCCAAATGTAACTGAAAACCTATTTCTGTGTACATTTGAATACATTCCTTTTGGTGTGACTTCTCATAATTGTTCCCTTTTTATTTATTTTTATTTATTTACATATCTATATATAATTATTTTAATTCTTTTTCATTTGTTATTTAACAAAATACATTGATCATCTCTTCCCTCTAAACATTTTAAATTATGGAGGTCTTTTAAATGGTTTCTTTTGATTTGCTAACTGAAATAAACATTCTCTATTTCATAAGAAGAAAATATGATTAATTTAAAATTTCTGCTGATCTGAGAAATGTTTGTTTTTTCTGAAAAGCACTTTCTGCATTAGTCAAATAAATCTCAATATTTATAGATCTTACATAATATTTTAGTTGTGTGCAAGATTTGCAATATAGCATAGGAAAGAGTGCTATTCTTACTTGCTTAAAATAGACATGTACTGAAGAGGAGATATGACTTTCTTAACTTATCTGTAACAGTGGTTAAGTGAAGGTTTGGTAACAGCAATTGAAGAATGGAGAATTATCCACTCATTAAACTTTTAAAGTACTTGAACATTAAGATAGAAAGAATTATACAGGAGAAGATTATATCTTATTTCCTTTTCAAAAGTAAGAAGAAAATTATATGAGGGCAACTATGTAAATTTATTATAATAGTTCCCTTTGTTGGTATTTCTCAAAATATTTCTGACCGTCAGCCCTTAGGGGTTTCCATGATTTTATATGATTAATATTACATCATCCATTTCTTTTTTAAAAAGATTTATTAATTTATTTGAGTGAGAGCAAGTGCTTGGGGGGTGGGAAGAAGGAGAGAATCTCAAGCAGACTCCTCGCTGAGCGCAGAGCCTGATCTGGGGCTTAATCTCACAACCCTGAGATCATGACCTGAGCTGAAACCAAGAGTCAGACACTCAACCAACTGAGCCACCTAGGTGCCCCTCACATCATCCACTTTTAATCAAAAGTGTTTTCTAAATCTATGATCTGTCTTTCAAAATTAAGCAGTTTCACCACAGAAATGATACTGAATTTCATTGTCACACTGTTTTATCTAAAATGCCCACCTTGGGATGCCTGGGTGGCTTAGTTGGTTAAGCGTCCAACTCTTGATTTCAGCTCAGGTCGTGATCTCAGATTCGTGGGATCAAGCCCCATGTCGGGCTCTGTGCTCAGCACAGATTCTACCTGAGATTCTCTCTCTCTCCCTCTCCCCTTTCCCCTGCTTGCAGACTCTCTCCCTCTGAATGAATAAATAAACAAATAAAATCTTTTTTTTTAAGTAAAATGCCCATCTTTCATAGCCTAACAGATAGCTACTCATATTCTAAAAGCCCAGGCCAAAAGTTATTCCCTCTGGAAAGCCCTTCCCAATTTCCTTTCTCCCAGACAGAATTCATTCTTTCCTTAAATGTGCACTCATAGGTCTTTATAGATACAGACCTTGTATCCCAAGGTATTATACGTTGCATCAGTTAGGAATTATGTTCGGCTGTCATTAAGAAACCCATGATTTTTCTATTTCATAAAAGAAATCCAGAGGTAGGCAGTTCATTATTGTTATGGTGGTTACTTTCATCTTTCTGCTCTATTTTCCAAGCTCAAGCTTTCCCTTCATAGCTTGAGGTTTCCTCAGTGTAACAAAATGGTTGATGAAGTTCCAGGCATCACATCCGTGTCCTAGGGAAGGATGAATAAGAAAGTAATACAAAATGGCCTCTTATGAGGTCTTAGCGGCCTCATAAGCACCATCTTTCTATCTCCCTCACTCCAGTGCATGCACATACACACACACACACACACACACACACACACCCAAGGACAAAATTATGAAACTTTCCAGAAAGCCCCAACCAGCATCTTCAACCTCCATACCATTTGCCTATGTATAGTCACATGGGCACCCCTGTCTGAAAGGGAGGCTGAGAAATTACATTTTTCCCCATTTGAATACATAGCTACCCCCAATAAAACCAGGTTTTGTCACTTAGAATGAGGAGATAGGTTGTGTGATAGACAACTTGCAATCTCTGGCACTTTTTCCCACTTTTTTTTTTTCTTTATCTGTATCTTTACCTAGATTGTAAAATCTTGGAAGGTTTAGAGTATGTCACATTCATTTTGTATTTCTAGAGCCTAGCACAGTACAAGACACTCAGTGGTTTACTGTTTATTTCCTTCACTACAATATGAAGGTTTATTCTGTGTAATCTGCCTGGATAGAGAAGAGTCCATGTTTTACCAGAATAATTTTTTGTGCTTTATGTAGACTTTATTATGTCCTCAATTATTTAAGAAAACAAATCTTTCTTATTTATTTAAGGGCCAAGATTCTTGACAATCACATTACCTTCCATATTTATCTTTAAATGTCTTATTGTTCCCTTCAAATGAATAGCCAAATATTGTTTCTTAGCACCAACTATCCTATTTTTTAAAAGATTACTTATTTATTTATTTGGCAGACAGAGATCACAAGTAGGCAGAGAGG
Source organism: Enhydra lutris kenyoni (assembly GCF_002288905.1). Lineage (NCBI taxonomy): Eukaryota > Metazoa > Chordata > Mammalia > Carnivora > Mustelidae > Enhydra > Enhydra lutris. The sequence continues at coordinate 4,787,268 of NW_019154167.1, read as the reverse complement.
CAGGCAGAGAGAGAGGAAGGGAAGCAGGCTCCCTGCCAAGCAGAGAGCCCAATGTGGGGCTCAATCCTAGGACTCTGGGATCATGACCCAAGCCGAAGCCAGATACTTCACCAACTGAGCCACCTAGGCACCCCTCAAGGCCAGTGGTTCTAATTGAGGATGCACATCATACTTAATGGAGTTCCATTAAAATACGGTTTTTTGTACTTGTTCCAGACTTACTAAATCTCTTTATTTGATATTGTTCATATTCCATCAATATGTATTCTCCTATATGTTTGGTATATTCATAGTATAGAATGTACATTATATCTCTATTATTATAGGATATATCTTAAGGTTTTTTTCTTTTTTTAAAATTTTATTTATTTTAACGAGAGAGACACAGAGGGAGAGGGAGAGAGAATCTGAAGAGACTCCATGCTGCATGTGGACCCCAGTTCAGGGGCTCAGTCCCACAACCCTGAGATTACAACCTGAGCTGAAACCAAGAATCAGATGCTTAACAAACTGTGCCACCCAAGAGCCTCAAGATTTTTCCTTTATTAAAGTTATTTTCATTAATTTTTTGTAAAGAGGTAATATTCACCATCTTTATTGAAAATAGGCTCAGCAAAAAAAAAAAAAAAAAAAGGAAAGAAAATAGGTTCAGTAATTATCCTTATAGATATTTCATCTAAAACTTTGGGAATTGGCTTTATTATTGAGATTGTCTCTGATATCAAATATTTGGGCCCATTGGTTTGTCCTGTAGGAAAAAGGATCAGCAGGTAATTTAATTCAAGAAAGAAAAAGAAGTTAGGGGTCTCTGATTTGAGAACTGAAACCCTAACTACTTTAGAGGAATTCTGGATTTCTTTTTTCCTCTCCTCAGCCCTCTTGATTTCATGTTTTATAAGAGGTCCAGAAAGTGGAGCAAGTCCTACATGCTGTGGTTCAGAGCATAGCAAGCAGTTTAGACAATACCACTACAATGGCTGAATGGTAGTCCCTAATGATATTTCCACTTCTTCATCCCTGAAACATGTGACTATTACTTAATACAGCAAAAGAGTGAATGTTACTATATATGGCAAACAAAAATGTGAATAAATTAAGGATTTTGAGAGAAGGACCTTATCCTGGATTATCTGGGTGGGCCCTAAGTCCAAAGACAAATGTCCTTATAAATCAGAGACTGGGTAATTGGGAGAACAACCTCATACCTGGCTTGACAGACTCTTTGGATTGGGACTGAGATCTATTCCCTTGGTTTAATATGGGCACTTGGCTCCTGGCTGAGAAGTGAATCACAAAGTGTGGAAAGTAATACACTCAAGCTTTGTTTTATCAGTAGGTTGTGTTGGTGATCTTTGGGGAGCTAATTTATACATATTTATATATATTTATACATTTTATATATAAAATTTCATATATTTATATATTTTTTTTATATATATTTATACATTTTATATATAAATTTCATATATATTTATACATTATATATATTTATACATTTTATATATTATATATTTATACATTTAATATATAAATATATATATTTATACATTTTATATATAAAATTTCATCTATCTAGATGTAGATATAGATAGGTACAGATATGGATACATACACACACATATACATACATACACATCAATCACATGAAACAATTTACAGGGGTGTTAGAGCATTGGGTCAAATCTAATATATTTCTTTTTTTTTTTTTTTTTATCCAATAGTAACCCAAATGATAAAGACTGGTTGGCAGTTCTCAATCTTGTTCAGTCTCCACAACCCTTTCACAGCCCATCAGCTCTCTGGGAGGTAAATTATGCTTCTGAAGAAGGCAGGTCACCCCAGGGTGTCTTTCCAGCCCCAGACCCTCAGAGAAGGTAGGGAACTACTATATCCATGTTTTCAGAGAAATAGAAATTAGGAAAGATCTTGGTGGAGAATGAAAGGGAGGGATGAGTTGGGTAAATGCATTCAAACTAGGTACACCCAAGGGACAAACCAAACAAATTAAAGTGGGGCAAGGAGGAAGGATGCACAACAGTCATCAACTCCTAGTGGCTAAGAGCTTGGTAAGATGTATTAGTACATCATTACCTTATATTTAAGTAAACGTTATACACACAGTGCACATACCCTGTTTATTGCTCTCAGTATCTAATTAGTGTTTCTCAATTGAGAAATATATTGGACGGACCTCTTCAAGGAAAAAACATTCTCTTAGACTCAAGCATTTATGGAAATTCTTTTCATAATATTTCTTAAATGTAAACAAACATAAAACTAAATAGAAACTCTGCTGTTCATAAAGCTCTTATACAAATTTAACATCAAAGTAAATTTACAAATTGTGCACAAATTTAAAATGTTAATTTAATGGGGTACAGGATGTTTGCTGAGAGAAAACTGCTCTTAGACACCTAAACAAACTACTGACTGGCCAGCATGTGTTCTTGGCTTTCCACATGCCTGTATGTGAGTCTTTTGAGGACCCTGCTACCCCATCAATTTCCTTTTTCCAAACTACCAATCTTCATCTGTATAGTAAGCCATGAAGTAGGAGGTACACCTAATTTATTTTCTTACTAGCTCATGACAAAGTAGTATTGTTGCCAGTTTGTCAAAAACATGTCCTAACTATGTGGCAGCTGTTAGTTACCATTGTCACCCAGATACTCCAGGATATGCTTAAAATTAAATGTAAAAGTAAAACATACTTGTAAAAAACTCACAGACTCTGAGTACCTACATTATTATGCAGCACTTGACTATTGTTAAAGGGGACTAAGCCACTGCCCATTCAGGCTCCCTGGGAATGGTGCATTGGGGACCAAAAGTCAAACCATCTACACCCTCACATCGATGATTTTTAAATTAAATGAAAGAAAACAGGCACACTCAACAGTCAGGTAACCAAATAACTGAAGCAAGACCATATATACATTTTAAAGAAGGGGTTGAGTTGTTTTCATTATACGTTAAATTGTAGAACATGGCACAGGGATTAAGACTGTTTGGGGATTCTGTGTGACGCCTCCCCATTTCTCCAGCCTCCTTTCTCCTTCCCTCCCCCTGAGTTTTTTCACCTTTCTTCTTTTTTGCACCTAGTTTAGTTTTAGGTTTCCCTCAAAGTTCAATGTAATGAGTTTTTCCATAAAGCTAAATATATTTAGTGTTTTTATTAAGAGACTATGCCCTTATTATTTTATATGAAAATTTGCTTCCTTTTATAAAGTAGTAGCAGTTTAAAAAAATGGCCTTCATTTGGCAAAATAAGAAATTGGGAATCTTGTATTTTCCTCCAAATATTAAAAAAAATTTTTTACAATTCCAAGATCTGCAACCACTTGTCTGGAAAGCAGAGAAAAGAGAAAGAGACAGGAGGATAGAATGGTATGTGACACCTACTAAGCTGACTTAAGTTGAACAAGCTAAGCGCCATAATATTATTTCTACTGAAGCAATGGCAGGAATATGTAAGACTCATCTGGGAGTCAGGGAAGGCTTCACAGAGGAGGTAACCTTAGAGCTGGGGCTTTAAGGATTAGCAGGGGAGAACCGGCAGGGCATTCCAAGCAGAATGCATAATGGGAGCTAGAGCACAGAGCACAAAAGAGCACTACGTGTCCAGCAGCTCTGAATAGCTTGGTGGCTGTTATGTAGAATTCTCAGGGTTAGAAGATCAAGGGTGAAGCAGGGACTATCTTTTTTCTTACTTGGCCGATTTCCCCTACAGCTCATTGCACAGTGCTGGGCACACACTGCAGGGGCTCAATATAAATACTCACTGAATTGGGACAGGGTGGTCGAGTACGCTGGGAACCAGGGCATCTGGATTCTTTCTCACGCACTCGCAGTGTGACCTTGGCCAAGTCCCTTTTCTTAGGGCTGCCGCTTGCTGCTTATTAATCAGTCGTGGGTAAAAAAACAGAGGTGGTTGGCCTGAAGCGCAGGGCCTTTCCAGCGCGAGGAACCCCAGATTCGACCCTTGGAGGGCGGGCGGGCGGCGGTTCAATTCCTCCTCCGCTCCAGCAGGGGGCACAGGGAGCGGCTTCCCACCGCCTTTCTTCTCCAAGCGGGTGCCGGCGGATTGCTGCAGTTGCGAGCTGCGAGCGCGGTGGGCGGGGCGGCGGGGGCGGCGGCGGCGCTTCGCTGCGCTGCGCTGCGCTGACTGGGCTGGGCCGGGCAGCGGCCGCGACGGAGAGGGTTGCCGAGGCCACAGAGCTGCTAACGGGGTGGCCAGTCCGTTGCTGTGCCCTCTAGCAGCCTCTTAGCGCGGCCGGCATTCCCTGGGCGGCATCTGGCCGCGGCGCTCAGCCTGTTAGCGAGCTCCGGTGGGCACACCCCGACTTGGCGGCGGCGGCGGACAGGTTAGAGTGGGGGAAGGGGCAGGCGCGGGAGCAGCCCTGGGCCACAGAGGGAGCCCAAAGCCAGGCCGTCTCCAGCCATGTCCGACGAGACGTCGGCCACCACTTCATACGAGAAGTTTCTAACCCCCGAGGAGCCCTTCCCGCTTCTGGGACCCCCTCGCGGAGTGGGCACCTGCCCGAGCGAGGAGCCAGGCTGCCTGGACATCAGCGACTTCGGCTGCCAGCTTTCCTCTTGTCATCGCACGGATCCACTCCACCGCTTCCACACCAACAGGTATGAACCGTCGCTGAGGGCAGGGGCGAAGTGCCCACGCCCCTGCCTCAAAAGGGAGAACGCTGGGTCCCTCCCAAACCTGGCGCTCCGCCTCGGGTCTGCGCTTCCGTTCGTCCCCTCCCCCACCTTCCTCCGACCAGCGCTCCTTTCCTGGCTCCTTCCCTGTCCCCCTCCCTATTTTCACTCCTGCCCTCCGATTTTCCTTTTGGCCAGCATTTTACTTGCTCCCTTTTCCCCATTCATCTTTTGACCATAGCGACGCCTCCCTTTCCCCTCCTGCCTCATCTGTGCAGGGAGAATCCCAAATCCGCACCTTCAGTTTTAAGATGCATCCGTGTTTCCATCCACCCGAGAAAGTTTAACCCCTTCCATTTTCCATATGCTCTAGAGATTTCGGATGACTCAAAACCATCTATGGTTCTTTTGAAAGATGGCACTTTGAAAGCTAGAATCGTCAGTTTCCTGATTTTTTAAAAAGATTTTATTTATTTATTTGACAGAGATCACAAGTAGGCAGAGAGGCAGGCAGAGAGAGAGGAGGAAGCAGGCTCCCTGCCGAGCAGAGAGCCCGATGTGGGGCTCGATCCCAGAACCCTGGGATCATGACCTGAGCCAAAGGCAGAGGCTTTAACCCGCTGAACCACCCAGGAGCCCCCAGTTTCCTGATTTATAATCTTCCTCACAGCCCAATTTCCACTCCAACCCCAATTTTTTTTTTTTTGTGAAGCTCCAGGAAACCAGACAGTTCTTTTTTTTTCTCCTCCTTATGAACTCTTTGCTTTATCGCTTTAGGCCATGCCAAAATCTGTAAGCTTAGATCTGGAAGGTTCCTTCATGTAGCTTATCCCTTGGTTTGCTCCCCCAGTGGAGGGATGGAGCTAAGCTTAGGATGGGCTTGCTTATACAAATTTACTCAGAGGGTGCATCTCCTAACTGATTTTATTGGAAACTAGAGTGTTTTGGAGAATTCTCTCATGTAAGCATTTGAGTGTTACACCAAATGTGGGGGATGTGAAGATGTTGTACACATAGCCCCAACCTAGAATATAGGTGGATATTGGAGAGATATATACCAAGGCCTGGGAGGGTGTGTGGAGAACAAGGGAAGAGATGGGTTCAGCTGTGGAAAATAATGGCATCGAATTAAGGAGTCTAGTTCTGATTTCTGATCCACAACATGAGCATGAACAAGTCCTTCCACATTTTAATGTCTTTTGCATGCCCTCCCCCACCTCTTAAATCAGCCTACAGATTTACTGAGCTTCTACCAGGTACAGGCGGTGTGTAAGATAAGATTCTTACCTAAAAGAAAGTTAGAGTCTGTAAACCAGGTGTTATAGTTAAATAGACAGAACAGCAGTATAACACATTTGAAAAGGAAGTGGTAGTAAATTTGTTACGACTCTTCCAAATCTTCATTGCAAAAATGAGGAAACTGAGGCCCAGAGAGGAAAGACTAAGTTCAAGGTCATAAAACTGAGTTAGGCAAAGCCAAGATTACTTCTTTGGAGCCAGTGATGAAACTTGGAACAGAACTAATGGCTCAGATGTTATAAATGGTTGTTATAGTTTCTTAGACTGACTCACAGAAGCTTACTTAACCCATGATGTGTAATGAGTGTAATGTATTTATGAAATCAAGTGTGCTTAGGATTGTTTGCATTGGAAAACAGTATAAAATTATACTTTTGCAACTGTTATTTAAGTTTTGCAGCATTGGAGCAAGTCCTATACACAGGGAAGTGAAATGATTTCAGAATTAGCCTGCTCCTATGATGAAGGCAAGGGAGTGGGGAAAGAGGCTAAGGGTAAGCACTGCCAAAATTGGTGGGGTGATGAAGAGTGAAGCAAGGAGAAGAATATATTTCTTACAGCTTGTTCTGGCCTTTTTCTCCTTCCCATTTTTTTCTCTTGTGTTTTTCTATTCCTTTTCTAAGACCAAGGTAAGGCCAAGGTTGTTTTCCAGAATGGGGCAGTTAAGATGGAGGAGGTTTGTGTTCAACTCCAGTTTTCCCAAGTCAAACATTTTGTCTGCTTTTTAAAAACCTCCATCTCTTACCCTACTTTTCTGAAGGCTTGGAATGGCACTAGAAGGTTTAATGTATTTTGCTTTGTACCCTTTTCAACAGAGATTAGGGGAAGCAGAAGTAGCAATATTTATATCAGATGATGTTTTTGCCCTAGGTTACCTTGCTTTTTAAATCTTTTCTCATTCTGGAATGTTCTTTCCTATCCCTCCTCAAGATGGCAGTTGAGAGGACAGTATACTACCAGTCAGTTCTTTTCAGGAAGAAGCAAACAGCTAAGTCATGTATGTATGCAAAGTTTAGTTTACAGAATTCTTTTATTTTGGATTTGCATGTGTCATATCTTTTCTTCACATCACCAGTTCAAGCAGCAATTCAAAAACCAGATCTCTATAGGTTGAGTATTGATGTTCTGCTTAGGGTTTAGTCATTATAAAACACATTTTATTGGAAATAAAAACCTTATTAGTTGGTAGATACTTGGTTTACCTTTATCTTGCTTGAGTATTGATGTTCTGCTTAGGGTTTAGTCATTATAAAACACATTTTATTGGAAATAAAAACCTTATTAGTTGGTAGATACTTGGTTTACCTTTATCTTGCTTCTTCCTTGTTACCTGATAAGAAAACTGTGGAGCTTATTTAATGCCATTGAGTATTGATGTTCTGCTTAGGGTTTAGTCATTATAAAACACATTTTATTGGAAATAAAAACCTTATTAGTTGGTAGATACTTGGTTTACCTTTATCTTGCTTCTTCCTTGTTACCTGATAAGAAAACTGTGGAGCTTATTTAATGCCATTGATAAGAGCCTTATGATGATGGCAGTTTTGTGCCTGCTCGTTTACTGGACTCTGGGCTATATTTTAAATCTTTGTTAACCAAGGAATTCAGGGCACTCCTAATTTATGAGCCCTAAGTTTGAATGTTTATAATGTTCATATCAGAGTCACCTGTGACTTAGGATGACATATCATTACTCTAGGTTCTGTGGAAAATTACATGAACACAGCCACCTTCCTAAGAATTCACACATTCCTAGGAGTATCTTTTAGGATTTTATGACCCAGTTGGGTGTGTCTGGAAGTTTGGTAGAACAACATAAATTTTGATAAACCAAGAAACTTATTTTTTAAAGATGTATTTATTTTGAGAAAGAATGTGCACATGCCAGAGTGGGGAAGGAGCACAAGGAGAGAAGAGAGAAGCTCAAGCAGCCTCTGTGCTGAACCCGATGCAGGACTTGATCTCAACCTGATATCATGACCTGAGCCAAAACCAAGAGTTGGACACCTAACCAACTGGGCCACCCAGACGCTCCAATTATTTTTTAATTTAAATGTTAATTGGAATATATGTGGTGTGTAAGACATTTTTGTTTGGTTTTGGGACAGGATGTTTCTGATGTAATTAGGGTTTTCTTTTAGCATTTGTCAATGGCAACCTCCACCATTATCAAAAAAGGAAGTCATTGGGCGCCTGGGTGGCTCAGTGGGTTAAGTCGCTGCCTTCGGCTCAGGTCATGATCCCAGGGTCCTGGGATCGAGTCCCGCATCGGGCTCTCTGCTCGGCAGGGAGCCTGCTTCCCTTCCTCTCTCTCTCTGCCTGCCTCTCTGCCTACTTGCGATCTCTGTCTGTCAAATAAATAAATAAAATCTTTAAAAAAAAAAAAAAGGAAGTCATTTACTAAATTGAATAAATTATGATCTTGGTAAGTGCTATAATTAAATTGTGAGGTGAAGGAGGTTAATATGAACTACCAGATGTGTTATTCTCTTCATCTTTTAGTAATACATCAGTACTTTCACATTGAATAATTGTGAAAAGTGAGAGGACAGTGTCTCACTTTTTCTTATTTTATTAAAGATTTTATTTATTTATTTGAGAGAGCGAGAATGAGAGAGAGTGAGCATGAGAAGGGGCAGGGTCAGAGGGAGAAGCAGACTCCCTGCCAGGCAGAGAGTCTGATGTGGGGACTCAGTCCTGGGACTCCAGGATCATGACCTGAGCCAAAGGCAGTTGCTTAACCAATTGAGCCACCCAGGCACCTAGTGTCTCACTTTTGTGCACCCTATTGGCAGGATAGGTTTCACTGTTGTTGTTTGCCTTGTTTAGTTTTCTCTTTTCCAAGGATAGAAATTTTTAGCTCCTTAGAAGCAGCCCACAGGAAAGGGAGAAATTGAAAATATGAGAGAGAGTGTGAGATGACAGGAGATGGCTGGGATGAACTCAGAACATGAATGGAATATTTATTCTTAGGAATTACATGGAATGTTTTTTACTTCTAAGACTATAGAGAGGGTAAGAGGGATGGATAATAATACCAAGACAATTGAGATCACTAGGAGGAGAGGTGAGAATTTGAGTATAGTGAAGGGATTGTGTCATCTGCTCTGACTTGGGGCCTTGATGGCCTATTGTGCTCCAAAGTTGTAGCAGAGGTTGGGGGTGGCTATATGGGGATTTTGGCAGATAAGATTTGCTGATAAATGTTCTCGGCTTTACTTTTTTTTTTTAAATTAAAATTTGGGCAGCAAGCCTAGTTATTGCATTAAACTCCATTTCAATAGGATTCTTTTCAACGTTTTTCTTTTTTAAAGTAGAAAGTCTTCTTTGCGAATAGTTTTATGGTTATAGCTAGGATCTTAGTTAGCATCAGGTAGCTTTCTCCTACTGGAAAAAGATGTAAGGGCTTTGCAGATTTGAATAGTTCAGTGCTGAGCACATGCACACAGTGGTCATTTATGACATATTTGAAACCAACAAAACAGTCTAAAAGAATCACTCTTAAATTTTTATTACAAAAGCTCACTTTAGAAAATTGGCGTATGCAAGGGCGTGTGGGTGGCTCAGTCATTAAGTGTCTGCCTTCAGCTCAAGTCATGATCCCAAGTTTGGAATCAAGCCCCACATCGGGCTCCCTGCTCAGCAGGGAGTCTTCTTCTCCCTCTCCCACTACCCCTGCATATATTCGCTTTCTCACTATCTCTCTCTCCCTGTCAAATAAATAAATAAGATCTTGAAAAAAAGAAAATTGGCATATACAAAACTGCAAAGATCACTCATAACCCCTTTCAGTAAAGATAACAACTATCAACATTTTGATGTTACTTTTAATGTTCTTTTTATGTTTATATATAATTTTAAAAAATCAGGATCAGGTTATATATAATTTGTGACCAGGTTTTTACATTTATATTTTAAGTGTTTTTCTTTTCAAAAAATAGTCTGAAAATACAATTTTTAATTTAAAATTTTAAAAAAAATTTTTAAGGATTTTGGGGTGCCTGGGTGGCTCAGTCGTTAAGCATCTGCCTTTGGCTCAGGTCATGATCCCAGGGTCCTGGCATCAAGCCCTGTATCAGGCTCCCTGCTCAGTGGGAAGCCTGCTTCTTCCTCTCCCACTCCCCCTGCTTGTGTTCCCTCTCTGGCTGTTTCTCTCTGTCAAATAAATAAAATCCTTAATTTTTTTTTTTTTATTTGAGCGAGAGAACATGAGTTGGGGGCATGAGGCCTCAATCCCAGGACCCTGGGATCCTGACCTGAGCCAAAGGCAGATGCTTAACTGACTGAGCCACCCAGGTGCCTCTGAAAATATAATTTTTAAAAAAAGATTTTATTTATTCTAGAGAGTGCAAGAGAACGTGTGAGTGGGGGGAGAGGCAGAGGGAGAGAGAGAATCTCAAGCAATCTCCGCAGAGAGTGAGTGCACCAAAACCCACGGGGTGGGGGGGGCATCGTCTATCTCACAACCCTGAGATCATAGCCTGAGCCGAAATCAAGAGTCGAGCACCCAATTGACTGAGCCACCCAGGTGCCCCCTGAAAATATAATTTTTAATGATTAAAAAACATCATTATTTAGATATGTTATTTAATTTCCCCATATTTGGGGGGGCATTTCTTTTCCTTTGTTGGCTGCTATAAATGATATTGTTTAGATATGTTTGGGCATAACATTTTTTCCCCCAATTTCTATCTGGGGAAGTGATAGATTCCTGAAATGGCAATTACTGAGTCCAAAGGATGAACTTTTTTTGAAGCTCTTGATATATATATATATATATACATACATATATATATGTATGTATATATATATACATACACACACACACACACACACACACACACAGTACCAAATAATCTCACCGGCAGTGGATAAAAGTACTACCTGCTTTGTTTTTGTTCACATTGCCTTAAAGTCATAATAACAATATTTGGAAATTATAATAGAATTTTTAAAAATCTCTAGTAGTAAAAATACTGTTTTTCTATTTTGTAAATGATTGGTTTGAATGATGGTATGAACCCAGTGTTCTTACAACTGTTAATTTAAAAAAGGAAAAAGAAAAAGAAACAAAAGCTTCTAAGAATATCCAGAATCCTGTTAAATCTGTTATAAAGTCATGGACCTAGAAAACTGAGAAACATACTGATTTTCCTCTATATTAAGAGCACAAAACCAAGCAAATTCCTGTCTTGTCAGTGATCTAGTCTTTTGAAAAGGAAAGTCATTATTAGTCATGGAGGGAAGCACATTTCTACTGAATTTTTGCAAGCTCAGAAAAAAATTTTCATAAAAAAAATTACCTAACAGCTTTTCCTACCACATAACACAGTACTTGGCCCATGAGGCACTAAATGTTTGTTGTGTGGGTGAATGAATAAAGATTGAAAAAGCTCACATGCAATTTGAAGACACAAAAGAAAAAAAAATTTGCACAGAATACAACATAGATGATGGTTTACTAGGTCTAGAAGAGTGATTATCATTTTTTAGCTTTTATATTCCCTTATTGTACATCCTGAAAAATTTGGTTAATTCTACTAGGTTTGTTGATTTTTTTAAAAATATGAGGATACTGCCTGCCTAGGAAGCATGTGATGAAACTAGGTAATATTACAAGGTATTCTAAGATGTTAGGTGAATTTTAGATTTTACCTATTTAACAAAGCATATTGACATCCGTACTGATAGTTACTGAACCATAATAGTTTAGAGAGTGTGTGTCTGTGTGTGTTTTGATCCTTTAAAATATTCTACATTTAGCTCAAAGGAAAAAGTGCCATAAAAATGTCAAATTGCCTAAATTTTGTAAATCAAGAACTTTGAAGTTAAGATTAATAGTACAAAATAAGGGGGGGAGTTAAAAAATGAAAAACATGGTTCAAAAAAATGGATTTAATGAGGATGAGAAACAACCTAGTAATAGGTAAGTAACAGGATTTTCTTCAGGAAGTCATTATTTCAGTATCTTATTAGTATCAGATATACTAAGTAATTATCTTAAGGATTAATTCCCTAGACTGCTGCCTAAGCAATAAAGATTATCTTGTTAATAGTATGAAGCTAGTGGAAATTCACAAAAGAAAACAGATTTGTAGATTTCAAGACAAAATTAAGCCAGCAACAAATACCACAAGCAAAGTGTTAATATTCTTAATGCATCAAGAACTCATAGAATCAGTAAAGAAAACATTAACACATAGAAAAACACTAGGACAAAATAGCTGATAAACATTTTAAAATTTGATCTTGCCAGTAATTGAAGAAATAAAAGTTGATATAAAATTTTTTTTTCCAGGACGCCTGGGTGGCTCAGTCAGTTAGGCGTCTGCCTTCCGCTCAGGTCATGATCCAGGGTCCTGGGATTGAGTCCTGTGTTGGGCTCCTTGCTCAGTAGGAAGCCTGCTTCTCCCCCTGCCCGTTCTCACTCACTCTCTAACAAATAAATAAATAGGATCTTTTAAAAAAATGTTTTCTCCCCCTGTCAGATAGGTCAAACTTTAAAAATTAAAATTCTACTGCTATTAAGATTGTGGTGAAATGAGCATGTTTTATATACTGCTTCAGGGAGTGTAGTTGGTGCATTGTTTCAGAAGGGCATTTAACAAAGTATGATAAGACCTTTAGAAGTGGTCATATCCTTTGACTCAGTACTTTCAAGTAATCTATCCTGAAAGATTATATGTATTTTGATAAATAATTAGAAACAAAAAAGTTCATCTTGGTATTATATGTAATACCAAAAAAAATGGAAACAGCCTAAATATTATTGAAGGAATAAGATTAAGTAAATCATGAGACTTTTTAATTAGTAGAATGTTATATAGGCATCAAAATGTTTTTAAGTAATAGTCATAGGGAAATGTTTAACATATAATATTAAGTGAAGAAAGCAGGATACTGAAATATGTATATATGTGTGTGTGTTTGTGCATGCATGTGTGCAGGATGCTGATTCTATAAAAGATATATATGCATGTACCAAAATACTATGGATTAGTTATTGTTGGGTAATGGAATTGCTGGTTTATCACTCCTTTCTTATTCTAATGTCTTTGCAGTGATCTTGTATAGCATTGATACATAAAAGTTATTTAAACATGCTTTGAACTTCTGTATACTTTTTGCTTTTCTATTGCCCTGCTGTGGCTACCTTCTTCCTTTATTAATAATAATAATATAATAATAATATAATAACAACAACAACTAACATTTATTGAGCACTTTTTATTCTAAGACTTCTGTATGCATTCCTGTGTAATCTTCATAATAACTCTTGAAGATGAGAACTCAGGCTTGAAGACACTATGTTTTGCTTAAGATCAAGCAGCAGTCAAACGACAGCAAAAATTTGAAGTCAGTCTGACTTCAGAGTGTATTCATAATCACTATGCTATATGTGTTGTTTATAGATGAAGGTGTTTTACTTTATTCTTAATTTAGACGCAATTTTCTTTTTTTAAAGATTTTATGTATTTGTCAGAGAGAGAGAGTGCGCACAAGCAGGGGTAGAGGCAGGCAGAGGGAGAAGCAGACTCCATTGAGCCAGGAGGCCGATGCGGGACTCCATCCTAGGACCCTGGGATCATGACCTGAGCTGAAGGCACAATGCTTAACTAACTGAGCCACCCAGGCAGCCCTAGATACAATTTTCTTTTAAAATATTTTATTACACAAATTTTTAGACAAATACAAGAGTAAAGGGAATAGTGTAATGAACCTCATATATCTATCACCCAGCTTAACAGTTATTCACATATGGCAATATGTTTTATAGCACTCTTCATTCCTTATTCCCCTTATTATTTTGTGAAAATTCCCAAATATATTTCATTCATAAATGTTTTAGTATACATCTTTACAAGATAAGGGCTCCTTTGAAAATAATCACAATATCATTGTCATACCTAAAAAATGTATTTACATTCTTCATAAATGTCTCGAATGTATCTCCTATTAATATCTTAAAATTGTGTGGATTCTGGAGTTCCTGTTGTGATTTCTTTTGTGTTGTGTTTTTAAGGTGGAATTTAACTTCTTGTGGAACAAGTGTTGCCAGCTCAGAGTGCAGTGAGGAGCTATTTTCATCAGTTTCTGTTGGAGATCAAGATGATTGCTATTCTCTGTTAGATGATCAAGACTTCACTTCTTTTGATTTATTCCCTGAGGGGAGTGTCTGCAGTGATGTCTCTTCTTCTATTAGCACATACTGGGATTGGTCAGATAGTGAGTTTGAATGGCAGGTAGGTTTGTTTTTTTCCCCCCTTGTATTACCATTATTACTCCATAAATAGAATAATGAATTTGTATTTTGATATTTTCATCCCTGGCAACAGTAAGAATTAGATGGAATATGTATCCTTTTTTTTGCTAATGTACAATTTAGGCTTCTGATGCTACAGATACCCTTTTGTGGATTTTCATGTGATTTAATACTTGTATAATGTTCCCATTAGTATATATCATCTACTTTTCTACACATGCATCCAAGCAACTGTGTTCTTCCTGCATTTATAGTAAATAGCCTTTGTGTCCTTATGGACACAATATCTTTGCATCAGGGTTATGTTCTATATATCTAAGATCACAAACCACTGTTATCATAAAAACATAAGCTTTGGTTCTGTTGTCAGAAATATAATTTCTCATTTTGTAATCTCTTCATAGTAGAGCTGTTTTTTGCCCTACAGTGTTTTGTGTGTGTAGCATATATGCCGTGTAAAACGGCTTTGTGGCAAATTGTTTGGAAATTCTGCCTTATAATGAATGCAGTCTATCAGAAAATGGAAATCATGTTATTGCAACATCCATTTTCTGATTGTAAAAGACAGTAACATTTGAGGAAGCTTTCCTTGCGTATAGCTAATGTTAATATTCAACAGATACTTGAATGCCTCCTATGTTTGAAAGCCATTCAAATCTTGGAAGTTAAATTCCAAAGGAGGAACCAAATACTATTTTTTTCAAACATTTTCTTATTAAAATAGGAAGACAGACTGGCATGAAGTTAAAAACAGTTCTCCAAGTCCCACTCTGCTCTGGTTACCACTGTTAAGAGCTTGTGCAGATACAAGTATGTTTGCACAGTGTTAAAAACACACAAATGGAATCATATTTCAGCCAGTTTGGCCCTTTGCTTTTTTGCAACTAACATCTCATTCTTTTCAATAGCTATATCACAATTTATTTAATCTATTCTCTAATAATGAATATTTAGATTGGTTTCAGTTTTTTCTTGTTATAAAAATGCAACACTGAAAATTAAGAGTTTTTAAAGAGGAAAACAAATCTAAAACACCTCTTTTTATATTTTATATTATTTCAGATGTTTCTATTTTATGTACAGTTGTAAATATGATTTGCATAAAAAATTAAAATATTTTTAGCTTTTAAAAAATTGAGATAAAATTTGCTATTTTGATAATTTTAAAGTGTATAATTCAGTGATTTTTAATATATTCACAGTGTTGTACAGCCATCACAACTATCTAATTCAGGTACATTTCAATCACTCTAAAAAGAAATCCATACCTGTTAGCAGATACTACCAATTCCCCCCTGCCTTCATCACCTCCATCACCTGGCATCCACTAATCTACTTTGTCTATGGGTGTGCTTTTTTACATATCATATAAATGTACTCATATAATATGTGTCTGGCTTCTTTCACTTGGCATGTTTTCAAGGTTCATCCATGTTGTAGTGTGTCACAGTACTTCATTTCTGTCTTAGCTTAACTGCTATAACAAATACCATAGACTGGGTGGCTTAAACAACAAACATTTATTTCTCACAGCTCTAGAGGCTAAAAGTCCAAGGTCAGAATACCATAATGGTCAGATTCTAAAGAGGATCCTTTTCCTGGTTTGCATATGGCTGCTTTTTGTTTTATCTTCACATGGAGAGGGGAGAGAGAGCAAGCTGTGCTCTCTTCATCCCCTTATAATTATGGTCACCAATCCCATCATGGGGGGGTCTACCCTCATGTAAATGTAATTATCACCCAAAGCCCTACCCCAGATCCTCCAAACTGAGGATTAGGGCTTCAAGATTGGGATTTGGTGGTGGTGGTGGTGTAGGGAGGGTGCACACATTCAGTCCACACTAATTCCTTTTCATTGCTTAATAGATAGGGACACGTCACATTTTGTTTATCCATTCATCTGCTAATGGTTGGTTTTCAGTTTGCAGCTATTATGAATATACTGCTGTAAACATTCAGATATAAGTTTTTATATGGATGTGTCTTTTATTATTGAAGTATAGTTGACATACTGTGGATATATATTTGTAATTCTCTTGTACATACACTTAGGAGTAGAATTGCTGAGTCATGTGATAACTTTATGTTTAACTTTTTGAGGAACTTCCAAAGTGTCTTCCAAAGTGGCTGTACCATTTTACATTTCCACCAGCAATGTATGAAACTTCTAATTGCTCCATGTCCTTGCCAAAACTTAGTATTGTGTGTCTTTTTGATGACAACCATGCTACTGTATATAAAGGGGTATTTCATTTTGGTTTTAATTTGCATTTCCCTAATAAGTAATGATGTTGAGCATCTTTTCATGTACTTAGTTTTCATATGCTTGCTGGTGATTGGTGTTCTTTTTTGGAAAAATGTCTATTCAAATCCTTAGCCCATTTTTAATTTGTGTTGTCTTTTATTGTTGAATTGAAAGAGTTCTTTATATGTTATGGCTACTAGACCCTTATACATGATTCACAAAAGATCTTTCCTTTACTGTGGGTTGTCTTTTTACTTGATACTGTCCTTTGACACACAAAAGGTTTTAATTTTAGTAATGTTCAGTTTATTTCTTCTTTCAGTTCTGTGCTTATGATGTCATATTTTAAAAAACCATTGCTTAATCCAAGGTCATACAGATTTTCGCCTGTTTCCTTCTTAGAGTTTTATAGTTTTAGTTTTTACACCTAGTCTTTGAACCATTTTGAGTTATTTTTTGTATATGGGAGAAGATGGGGGTAAAAATTCATTCTTTTGCATGTAGATATTCAGTTGTCCCAACATGATTTGTTGAAAAGACTATATTCATTGCTTATTGAATGGTCTTGGTACCCTTGTGGAAATGAATTGGTCATAGATGAGTAGGTTTATTTCTGGACTGTCGATTCTGTCCCATTAATATGTATGTCTCTCCTTATGCCAGTACTGTACTATTTTAATTGCTCAAGCTTTATAGTAAAGTTTGAAATCAGGAAGCATGAGGTTCTTTGTTCTTTATTAAGATTGTTTTGGCTATTGGGGATCCCTTTTGCAATTCCACATGAGTTTTAGAATCGGGCTGTCCATTTCTGCAAAAAGGGCAGTTAGAATTTTGGTAGGGATTGCATCAAATCTGTTATTTTTAGTGTCCAAGCCTTGTACTTCCTTGGTTCAATTTATTCCTACATATTTTATTCCTTTGATGCTGTAGAAAACAGAATTGTTTTCTTTTTTTTTTTTTTTTTTTTTTTTTTAATTTTTTATTTTCCTAAGCTTGTTTTTTTTTTTTTTGGGTACAGGTCGTTGTATGGCCTGGTTTAAACGCTTCTGAGAACTCAACATAGCA